>NC_061513.1:174979050-175039833 GCF_022539505.1 Lolium rigidum
ACTTCGACGTCAAGTTCCCTGACTCCGTTCAAGGATGGCACCGGAGATGGTTATACATTCAAGAGGAGCATGTCGACTCGCAAAATACAATATTGCTCCCTTTGATGGTGCCGCGAAAATCCTTCAACGCCGATCGTGGGACGCCGAAGCTTCCGAGGAAGAAAAAACGGCGATAAATGCTCTGATGAATCGCATCCACGAGCTTCAGAACACCCGCGGTAAAGAACTGTCGGGTGTTCAAATCACTGCCCACTTCCTCTGGATTAGGGTGCAGCCTCTGCAGGCTCGCAAAAACCCCCTCGTGGATGTATGTTGGCGAGGAAGATGTTGGCCAGCGTATCCAAGGACCTTTACTGCAAAGGACTTGGAGAAGCTTGTTCGACGTGCTTTTTCATCGCCGAGCAAGAAACTGGCGGTTCCAAGCTCTTGTCGCGTGGAGCCGTACAGCAGCACCAACGCCCTCCCCAAAGTAAGTAAATTCTCTCTCGAGTTTATATTTTTTCGACTGCTGTCTTGCTTAACTTCCCCTTGGTGTTGATTTTCCTTCTATAGAACCATCAAATCCTATCTTCTCTGCCTCCCCTACCTGAGGGTGGAGAGGTCGATGAGCGAGCCAAGTCGTTGCCCGACGATTCTGTGAGGAGCCTTCTCGTCGCGAGGGCGAAGTCGCATGATCTCCACAAATCTCGCGAAGCTTCTGTGAGAAAAGAGACGCCGGGTCCGGAAGCATCTGAGTGAGTGCGCTCCTCCTTCCGCCGCATTCTCCAAAGAACACAGGAAAAGGGGACGAAGCCCGAGATCCGCACCTCCAAGCCAGTGGTCACCTGCCGAGGAAACTTCTCCCGAGGAAGAGGGTGGCTTCTGCCCTTACGACGATGCTATCATTAGCTCGTAAGTTTCGCTATTTCCTATTTTTGCATACTTCTTGTAAATATCGTCATGTTTCTTTCTTGACAGTGGTGAAGAAGAAGAACCCGCTGCTAATGTGACGGCTCCAATGAGCACGTCGAATACCTTGTTTCTTTCGGAAGCACGTCGTGCTGCTGAGGAACCTTCGCCTTCCCGCCATCAAGATATGGAAACGTCGACTCCCGTCGCCAGCCCCCGAGCTCCTTCACCAAAAAGACCAAGGGTTGAACTTGGCAAGAACTACGACTTGCTGGCCGGAAGTTCAACGAATCCTCCCTTGGATGAGTAAGTATTCCTTTGGCTATTTTGATTTTGTCAATCTCATTTTGTACCATTTGTCGAGTTTTTTCCTTATGACCCTGTCTCTCGACATTCCCTTTGTAGCCTCTGATGAAACATTTCATCAATCTCGGTACCCAATTTATTGGGTATCGTGATACTGTTGAAGATTTGAAAGGTAAACCTCCCTTTACACGGATATGATATTTTGTTTTCTACCGACTGAACTACGTTTGTATTTTGACTTCAAATTCATGCAACATCTCCTTCACTCAGAGGAGCTCCTTCAGCCAACAAAACGCGTGATGATCTTGCTATTAAGCTTGAGCAAAGCGAAAGGCTATGAAAAGGCGAAACAAGACGCATCTATTGGAGATCTTCGCAAGAGGCTCCATCATGCGGAAATGCTTTAAGCGAGAAGACGACTCAACAGTTGCGCGTGAAGAAGCCATCATACGAACCCCATCGAAGCTTCCGGAAGACCGAGGGGAAAGGAAGTGGGGCCACGAGGCGCCGCCACAACAGGGCGGCGCGGCCCAGGCCCTGGCCGCGCGGCCCTGGTGTGTGGGGCCCTCGTGTGGCCCCCCGCGTTGCCCTTCCGCCTACTTAAGGTCTCCGTCGCGAAAACCCTATGACGTTCGACGAAACCAGAGAAAACCTTCCAGAGCCGCCGCCATCGCGAAGCCAAGATCTGGGGGACAGGAGTCTCTGTTCCAGCACGCCGCCGGGACGGGGAAGTGCCCCCGGAAGGCTCCTCCATCGACACCACCGCCATCTTCATCACCGCTGCTGTCTCCCATGAGGAGGGAGTAGTTCTCCATCGAGGCTCGGGGCTGTACCGGTAGCTATGTGGTTAATCTCTCTCCTATGTACTTCAATACAATAATCTCATGAGCTGCCTTACATGATTGAGATTCATATGATGATGCTTGTAATCTAGATGTCATTATGCTAGTCAAGTGGATTTTACTTATGTGATCTCCGGAGACTCCTTGTCCCACGTGTGTAAAGGTGACGAGTGTGTGCACCGTGTGGGTCTCTTAGGCTATATTTCACGAATACTTATTCACCTGTTATGAATGGCATAGTGAAGTGCTTATTTATATCTCTTTATGATTGCAATGTGTTTTGTATCACAATATATCTGTGTGCTACTCTAGTGATGTTATTAAAGTAGTTTATTCCTCCTGCACGGTGTAATGGTGACAGTGTGTGCATCGTGTAGTACTTGGCGTAGGCTATGATTGTGATCTCTTATAGATTATGAAGTTAACTATTGCTATGATGGTATTGATGTGATCTATTCCTCCTTTCGTAGCGTGAAGGTGACAGTGTTCATGCTATGTTAGTACTTGGTTTGGTTATGTTGATCTGTCATGCACTCTAAGGTTATTTAAATATGAGCATTGAATATTGTGGAGCTTGTTAACTCCGGCATTGAGGGTTCGTTTAATCCTACACAGTTAGTGGTGTTCATCATCCAATAAGAGGGTGTAGAGTCTAGCATCTATCTATTTATTCTATTATGTGATCAATGTTGAGAGTGTCCACTAGTGAAAGTATGATCCCTAGGCCTTGTTCCTAAATATCGCTATCGCTGTTTGTTTACTCGTTTTACTCGCATCTATACTTCCTGCAATATTACCACCATCAACCACACACCAGTCCCGGACAGCAAAGCACTTTTTCGGTGCCGTTGCTACTCGCTCGCATTTATTCATACCACATGTATTTCACTATCTCTTCGCCGAACTAGTGCACCAATTAGGTGTGTTGGGGACACAAGAGACTTCTTGCTTTGTGGTTGCAGGGTTGCTTGAGAGGGATATCTTTGACCTCTTCCTCCCTGAGATCGATAAACCTTGGGTGATCCACTTAAGGGAAACTTGCTGCTGTTCTACAAACCTCTGCTCTTGGAGGCCCAACACTGTCTACAAGAATAGAAGCACCCGTAGACATCAATGTTTTGCAAAGAATCGTTAGAAAGGGCACATTTCAGGAAATCCACGATGTATTTAAAAAAGGACTTACAGAAGGAGGAGTCGTGGTGGCGGTAGGAGCATCTTTTCCCTTGGAAAGGGAAGAAGCAGTCGATGCCTGGGCCGTGGCAGCCGCCTTAGGAGCTGAAGCTTCGGAAGCAGCAGCGGCTGGTGGAATAGCATCAGATCTGGCCTTCTTAGGCGGAGGCTCGGCGAAACCTTCGTCACTGTAAGAAGGAAATGGTCGACAGAAGTTACGAAAAGAGTGCGGAGAATAAAGGGACAAGCTATGGCATCAGGGAAGAAAGCGCTTACATGTCAAAGAGATCGTCTTCGTCGGCAAAGCCGACGGTTGATCTCTTCGCAGGCGAAGCCCTGGTCGCCTCCACAGCTGCATTAACAAAGGCATCATGATCAGCGTCGTCGTTGCGCACTGATCCCTCTGTATCGCAAGCATCGTCGGCTGAAGGAGGAAGATCGGTGTGAACAGTTTCGGAATCTATCGGATCATCACGTTCGCTCTCTGGGCCTGCGTGCTCGACGGTGGGAAAATCAACAGGAACTGAGGAGCCTCTTCCCTCAGAAGTATCATTTGGCGAATCATGTAAGTTTCCAGAGGCTATGGGGGCCTGTCGAAAATAAGAACAAGTAAGAATAAAAGCAATCATACTAGCTAAGTGAAAATAGCATAGTAAGGACGTCAAAAGAAAGTTACCTCTGGTGGCGGATGATGAGCATCGAGAGGAGTGTAAGAAGATATCAACGGGATCAAGTCTTCTTGGCTAAGGGAAGTAAGGCGACGGACTTCGTCAAGCAACTCCTTTTCCGACAGATCGGCAGCATTAATCCTGGTTTCATCCTTTGGACCTGAGTACAACCACATCGGGTGAACTCTGGCCATGACTGGTTGGACTCGACATTTCAAGAACACCGCTGCCACCTCTGTGCCGGCCATAGTTTGGCCATCGGCCTCTTTGATTCGAAGAAATTTGGCAAATAATTCATCGGCTGCTACTCTTTCATCGGGTGAGAGAATGTTCTTCCGAGAATTCTTGGGCTTGGCTTCGGAGACATCGGCAAAGCAAGGGAGCTGAGATTCGGGTGACAGGGAGTCCTTGACGTAAAACCATTTCAGCCTCCACCCTTGCACGGATTCTCTCATTGGAAAATTGAAGTAATTAACCTCCGAACGGGCTACAAACCCCACTCCTCCGGTGACAAACTATCCATTACTACTGCTGTATCTCTTCACATAGAAGATCTTTTTCCACAGGCCGAAATGAGGTTTGATACCCAGAAACGCCACGCAAAGGGTGATGACCACAGCAACGTGGAGGATTGAGTTGGGACTGAGTTGCCATAATTGGATTTCGTAAGTTCGCAAGAGATGGAGGAGGGATTCATGAGTGGGAAGCGAAAGGCCTCGATATAGGAACGATAAGAACATCACGGTAAAGCCAGCAGGGGGATTAGGCCGAGAAATCGCACCTGGAAAGATCACATTCCCCTTGTCGAAGGAGATTAATCCCAGGCTTCGGGATCTTTTTTCGTCACGCTTGGTGACGGTTGACGCTACCCAATCTCCGGGCTTGGCCACCGAGCTTGGCGGCGCTGGCGGCGCCGGAGTTGGGAGAGGAGCGCTCAGGGCGCTTCCCTTCGGAAGAGTCGAGGAAGATTTGACGGCAGCACCTCCGCTAGTGGAACTGGCGGTGGTAGTAACGCCCTTCTTCTTCACCATTGTGAGATCCGGGGAAGATCGGAAAAGTAGTGGTGGCGGCGCAGCAGCAGCGAAGGGAGGAAGAAGGAGGAGAACAAGGAGGTGCTACGGAAAATGTGGAAGAGGATTAGGGATTTTTTTCGCCCTTTGGAGATTTTAAGGGGAACTTGAGAACTGAGTGGGGCACGTGTCGTTGCTTCCGGTCCATTCAGTAATCTTTTATATTGAAGGTTGCAGAAATCGAGGAGACGCCTTGGTGACTGTGCGAAAAGGGCCGGACAAAGAAAGAATAGGCCCAGCAGGTTACGTCCTGTCAGTCAGAATCAAGATATCAGTAGAGCGTCATCGATGACATCATGAAAAATGCTAAAAGCATTCGAAGTTATCGGATGAAAGATTTGAGTCTAAGCACAGACTGTGAAGCATCCGCACTTAGACTCGGGGGCTACTCCCATCGGGAGCGCTGATGCGCACCCGATAAAATGAAGACTCGAAGGAAAAAAGGGCTTGAAGGAAGGGCCAATTGTTCGACTCAAGTCTGCACCCGGTTACAAGCACCTGTGCCCAGACTCGGGGGGCTACTCCCATCGGGAGCGCTGGACGCGCACCCGACAGAACTTTTTGCACTCCAGGATCATGCCCGGGGACTTGATTCTGTGTAGGGTAACGTTGTTTTGCCATCGGCAGTTAACCAACAAAACTTGGGCACGTTACTTATCATCCCTTGCATAAGGAAAATATATCGGATGGATATGGAGACTTACAGAAAAACTTCGGTAGAGTAAAATGTTCGAGTGGTTCAACTTGAGTCTACGCACGGATTGCAAGCATCCGTACTTAGACTCGGGGGCTACTCCCATCGGGAGCGCTGACGCGCACCCGACAGAAGAAGATGATGCAGATTCAAGGAGAAGAACATTGGGTGGAGGCATGCTTTAGTCTCTACCCGAATTGCCTTCGGCTAGACACTCGGGGGCTACTGACGTGGGCATTACCCTTCGAGTAACCAATGTTGCCCTACCTTATATTTCCTAGTTGGAGGCCCATGAAGGCACTCGACGGCAGGATGGGCTGCCAGGGGAGTGCGGCGGAAGATTCCTTGAAGTACAAGACACGGAAGGAGCCGAACAAGGAAAGCTTAGAGATAGATCTATTGTAAACCCAGTCGTACTCGATTAGACCTCTTGAGACCTGGCCTCCTATATAAAGGCCAGGAGAGGGGCTGTCGAGGGACACGCAACCAATTTTAGGATCCTAGATGGCAGAAGCTTAAAGCTAGGTTACCTTAG
Source organism: Lolium rigidum (assembly GCF_022539505.1). Taxonomy (NCBI): domain Eukaryota; kingdom Viridiplantae; phylum Streptophyta; class Magnoliopsida; order Poales; family Poaceae; genus Lolium; species Lolium rigidum. The sequence continues at coordinate 174,985,224 of NC_061513.1, forward strand.
CGCTTAACCAACTCGACAAGATCTCAGCCGAACTATTCGGCACCCCATTGTAATCCATTATCATCATAATCAAAAACAGACAGGCAGGACGTGAGGGTTTTACCTCATCGAGGGCCCCGAACCTGGGTAAATCGCTCTCCCCGCTTGTATGCGAACCGATGTCTCGTGTCAGCTTGCAAGATTCCATCAACCCTAAGCCCCTATCGGAGGGCATTGCCAAGGAGCACCCTCGAAGGTGCGAGTGAGGGGTTAACCCCTCACTCGCAACCCTAGCTCCGCCGTGCGCTGCCGCCTCCCCGCTTAGCTCCGGCGAGCAATTCCGCAAAGCTCGCCTCCGCATTTCCCCCGCTGCAGGCCATGTCTTCTCGCCGCTCCAGTTCCGCGTCACCTGCGAGCGGATTGAAGCGATCCCGCTCGCCGGACAACCTCGAGGACGCGTGGCGGCGGCAGTGCAAGTTGTCCACCGCCGGGAGCCGGCGCCTGGCATGCAGGTACGGTGGCTCCCTGCACATGCCGGCGTCACTCCGCGAGTTCGCGCCGGGCGGGCTCTAGTACAAGGCGGATCCGCCGCTCAAGCCGATGAGCAGCCCCGCCTTCGAGAAGTGGCGCGCGGACTGGGAGTGGAACCGCCGGTCGAAGGCGGCGTGGGCGGGAGCACCAGCGGCGGATTCACGCCGCTAGCCGGCGAGCAGGCTGTAAGGGTATTTTACCCTTATCCATTATTTTGGTAACAATGACACCGTGCTAAAGTATTTGGCCTAATATGTTTATAAGGATAATCTCAGGTATTAGGAAATGAGGCATAAATGGTGTATCAAAGGAACAAGAAGGCTAAAGGAGACCCCCCACTTCAACAACAATCGAAAAGGGGTCTACAGCAGAAATCCGGTCTGCTGCCCGGTCCAACCGGGCCAGCAACCGGCCAGTCCGGCGTGCTGGCCGGTCAACCGGTCGCCAACCGGGGCGAGTCCGGCGCGCGGCCCGGTCAACCGGTCGCCAACCGGGCTCCAAACGAAGAGTCAGCAGATCCGGTTGCCGACCGGTCAGCCGGCCTACAGACCGGCAAGTCCGGCGTGCGGCCCGGTCGACCGGTCGCCAACCGGGCACCAACCGGCCGCCAACCGAAGGAGCTCCAGGACGACGCAAAGGGAATCCGGTCGCTGGTCCGGTCCGACCGGCCTCACCACCGGGCTGTCCGGTCTGTGGTCCGGTCAACCGTGTTTGTCGAGGGAAAAGCTGAGGTGGCAAGTGACCAACGGCCATATTTCGAAGAACACTATAAATAGGCCTTCTCCTACCTCTGAACAGTTAGGCACTACACTACAAGCTGTTCTTGAGCTCTCTCTCTCTTACTCCATTACTAGAAACACCAAAAGCCTCAGATCTCTCTCCTCTCCCACTCAAACTCAAATCCCTCCGGGGAATCGTTAGAGGAGGACCCGATCTACTGTTCTACCAAGCCAAATCTCATTCCCCCTTGTATTCATCGAGAAGCTTGCTTCCTAGGGTTCCTTGGAAACCCTAGGTGGGCAAGAGGAGTCCGGAAGCATCCGGGCTGTGGATTTGCTCCGGGCAAGATTGTGAAGGTTTGGAGGCTACCTCAAAGTCTATCACAAGTGAGTGATCTATTCCTTCGTGGGATAGGCTCCGGAGAATAGGGTGAGCCTTCGTGGCGTGGGGAATCCTTCGTGGGACCTCCACCCCTCCAAACGTGACGTACCTTGTTGCAAATCAAGGGAACACGGGAATACATCCTCGTCTCCGCGTGCTATCGGTTATCTCTAACCGAACTCCTTACTTGTGATTTAACTGCCTGTGAGAGCCTTCGTGCTCGAGTTAGTTGTATCCTCATATAGGTTGCTTGACCTAGTTTGCATTAGGCTCACCTTTATATTCCGCAAAGCCTAATATTGCAAAGAAAGAATTAAAACTTGTAGAAACCTATTCACCCCCCTCTAGGTTTACCATCTCTATACTTTCAATTGGTATCGAGCCTGGACTCTTATTAAGGGCTTCACCGCCTTAAGAGTGAGATGGATAAACTCTTCGAGGGTCTAGATGACGACTCTAACCTTTCGGTTAAAGAGATGAAATCTAGACTCTTGGCATATGATGCCGAGAAGAAGAAAAAGGAGGATGAGCTACAAAACCAAATGACAGAAATGTCTTCCATGCTTAAGAAATTAACTAGTGGACCTCCTCCTAGTACGGCTTCGGCCTCTCTAGGGAATTTCCATGAAGTTAATCATGACTATCCCAAAAACACTTCACCCATGCCTCATATAAACCATAGTGGGAATGTTCCCCATTTTGATGGAACTCACTTTCCTTTTTGGAAATCTTCTATAGAATCTCATATTCGCAGCTACAGTGTGGAGTTATGGGAGATCATTGTTCATGGATATCGGGAGCCACAAGATCCCATTCGGTTGACCTCCACCGAGTTCTACAACCGTCAACTCAATGCCTCCGCACGTGACAAGATTAGAAGTGGCATCAACCGCAAGCTTCTTGATCAAGTCAATGACATCGACTCCGCTAAAGAGTTGTGGGATCGGATCGTAGTACTCCAAGAGGGAACCGATTTGATCCAATCAGCTCTTTATGAGACCGCAAAGCAAGAGGCTCACCGAGTTCATGATTCGAGATGGAGAATCCGTGGCCGATGCCTATGCTAGACTTGGTGCTCTTAGAGTAAGAGTCAAGGGACTTGGTGTTGAGAAGTACAATGATGGCTTCGAGATGAATGAAGCATTCATAAAGTCCAAGGTCATTGCTATGATTTCCGTCAAGCAAGAAGACACCAACCTTGCACTCAAGTTGCAAATCATGACCAAGAGTGCCGATCTCAACTCCGATGATCTCGTCTCCTATGTGGCCGCCAATGAAAACATGGCCAAAGCGGGAAAGAGGCTCATGGCAATGAACCGTGTTGATGAAGCCTCACACAACCATGAAGGGTCACACAACCTTGCTCTCAAAGCTAGGGCCGATCATGGAAGCAAAGAAGACTATGAAATTGAAGAAGAAGAAGAGATGACTTCAACTAGTGACATTGCTACCGACTTTGCTTTCTTTGCCAAGAAATACAAGGCAAAGTTCCCAATGCTCCTCAATGACAAGAAGAAGAAGAGAACTTGCTACAATTGTGATGAAGATAGCCACTTTGCAAATGAGTGCCCTTATGAGAAAAGGGTAGACAAGCCAAGATTCATCAAAGGGGTCAAGCCAAGATTGAAGCCAAACCCAATCAACGATCGATACAAGAAGAACAAGGGAAGAGCCTTTGTTGGGGCCGAGTACTTGTCCGATGATGAAGAGGAAGATGAGGAGAAGGAGGCCGGGGTGGCCGGCTTGGCTTTCTCTAAGCTCGGGTCACTCTTCACATATGACTACTCCAAGGACTACTCCACGGAGAATGATGTTGGTTCTTCCTTCATGGCAAGAACAACTCAAGATGATGACTCCGATGACTCTCCCTCCTCTACAATCGTTGGCTCTTGTCTTATGGCAAGGGAAACCAAGGTAATGGAACCTCCACCTTCCCTATCTAGTGTTCTTGATGATGAAAACGAAAATCAAGAAGAATTAATTGTGCTTAAGGAACTCTATGATGTTAGATGCACCCTTCGTGGTGAAGCTCTTGTCAAGTTTGATTTCTTGATGGACTCACTCAAGGAAAAGGATGAGTCCATTGAGGAATTAGAATATCATTTAAATGAGAAGGAACGGAGATTCAATCTCCTAAGACAAGAGCTAAAAACCGAAAGGTGCATATCTCAAGGTCTTAAGCAACAAATTGAAACTTATGAACTTGATAAAGTTAAGGACCTAGAAACTATTGATAGGGCTCAATCTTTGACTCAAGTGCTCCATACCTCAAAGGAGGAACTTGAAGTTGCTCATGCTTCTCTCACTAGGGATCTTGACCACCTTGAAAGAGCTAACAAGCTTGTTAAGGATGAGCTCAAGAAACTTGGAGAGAACCATGACCTACTCCAAGAAACCTACACAAAAGCACTTGAATCAATGAAGGATCCCATTGTTGTTGAAAAGCATGCTAGTTCCCCTACCTCTTTTACTAGTGAGCATGCTAAGCTTGTTGAGGAACATGTTCGTTTACAAGAGGAACTCTCTTTGCATGTTGAGACCAATGCATATCTTGAATCCTTGGTGACTAAATATGGTCTCGACTATCATCCTAATGAATCCTCTTGTGAGCATGCATCTATTCTTGAGGAAAATGTTAGGTTAACAAAGGAACTTGCAAAGTTCACCACCGCCAAGAACAAGATGGGATTGGATGACCTCTTGAGTAAGCAAAGGTCAAACAATCAAAAGTTTGGACTTGGATATGTTCCCAAGTCTCACAAGAAGAAGAACTACAACAAGGAGAAACCCGCTCAAGATAAGAACAAGAAGGTCACTAATAATGGCAAAGCCTCAAAGGGCAAAGCCACTAGTGGTGACCGCACGGGACCAAACGATCACTATGCATTATTTGTTGATTATTATGGTGATGTCTATGCTAACTATGTTGGCCCTCCTAATGGCTATGCTTATAGAGGGTACTCAATTTGGGTACCAAAAGATATTGTTGCCATTGCAAAGGAACCCATTAATCGATGGGTTCCTAAATCCTCTACTTGATTTTGTAGGGATATTCCTCCGGTGGTCCAAAATGGGTGTTTGATAGTGGATGCACCAATCATATGACCGGAGGAAGAGGTGTGCTTGATCAATTCATTGAAGATATCAACAAGAAGTCAAGCATTACCTTTGGTGATAACTCAAAGGGAAAGGTACTTGGGTATGGCAAGGTAGCAATCTCTAAGGACTTGTGCCTTGAGACGGTTATGCTTGTTGAATCCCTTGGCTATAACTTACTTTCTATATATCATCTTGCCGATGCCGGTTACAATTCATATTTTACTAGTTATTGTGTGAAAGTCTTTAGGAGTGACAATCTCAAATTGGTCCTCGTTGGATATGTGGAGAACAACCTTTACGTGGTTGACCTCTCGAAAGAGAGCTCCTCTCACTCCACATGTCTAATGGCGACCAAGCATGACGAAGGTTGGTTGTGGCATCGCCGCCTTGGTCATGTCAACATGAGGAATCTCAAACAACTCCTAAAGGGTGAACACATTGTGGGACTAACCGGCATTTCTTTTGAGAAAGATCGTGTTTGCAGTGCATGTGTAGCCGGAAAGCAACTCAAGAAGAGACATCCTATCAAGAGTATCGTCACCACATCTAGGCCTTTGGAGCTCCTTCATTTGGATCTCTTTGGGCCATCACATTATGATACTCTTGGTGGGAGCAAATATGGACTCATCATTGTTGATGATTACTCAAGATACTCTTGGGTCTTTCTCCTTAAGTCTAAGGACGAGACCCATAGGGAATTCATCATCTTCGCCAAGAAAGCTCAACGTATGTATGAATCCGAGATCAAGGCGATAAGAACCGACAATGGCACCGAGTTCAAGAACTACACCATGCGAGAGTTTGTCGATGATGAGGGCATCAAGCATGAGTTTTCGGCGCCATACACCCCTCAACAAAATGGTGTTGTTGAAAGGAAGAACCGGACTATCATTGAGATGGCAAGAACCATGTTGAGTGAATTCAACTCACCCCACAACTTTTGGGGAGAAGCCATCTCTACGGCCGTCCACTACTCCAACCGGCTCTTCCTCCGTCCCCTCCACAACAAAACTCCATACGAGCTTCTTACCGGTAACAAGCCTAATGTCATGTACATTCGTGTCTTTGGATGCAAATGCCTTGTTAAGAACAACAAAGGAAAGCTCGGTAAATTTGAAACTAGAACCATAGAGGGCATATTTGTTGGTTATGCGGAGAACTCTCACGCCTATAGATACTACAACCGGTCCACGGGACTATTGAAGTATCTTGTGACGTGGAGTTCTTGGAGGATAATGGCTCCCAAGTGGAGCAATTTGTTCCATGTGTTGCGGGTAATGATGATGATCCATCTAGTGCCATCAAGCATATGGGCATTGGACACATTCGGCCCATGGAAATTCATAGTGATGATCAAGATGATGGAATAGAAGTATCAAGCACGGCTCAAGTGGAGCCTAGCTCAACTCAAGTCGAACCATCAAGTGCAACTCAAGAACCATCCTCCACTCAAGATGAGTCACATTCTGAAGAACAAGAAGAAAGTCCTCATCCCACGGAGCAAGACCATGATGATGATCAAGAAACATCCTCAACTCATGTTCAAGCTCAAGTGGTCCCTCATGATCAAGCACTAGCAAGAGATGAATTCATTGATCATGAAGGAACCATTCGGAAGATCAAGGCCGCTACAAGGGCAAGTGACATGAAAGTAGATCATGTCCTTGGTAGCATCTCAAGAGGAGTGGTAACTCGTAGACACCATGCATTACTTATCACTTATTGTCAACACCATGCTTTTGTGTCTAGTTTTGAACCACTCAAGGTACATGAAGCCTTGGTTGATCCGGATTGGGTAATTGCCATGCAAGAAGAATTGGAGTGTTTCACTCGTAATGAAGTGTGGTCTCTAGTTGAGAGACCCAAAGATCATCGCATCAATGTTATTGGGACCAAATGGGTATTCAAGAACAAGCAAGATGAGAATGGCATTGTCATACGAAACAAAGCAAGGTTAGTGGCGCAAGGGTTTGCCCAAATAGAAGGTATGGATTTTGAGGATACCTTTGCGCCGGTAGCCCGTCTTGAAGCTATTCGTCTTTTGCTTGCATTTGCATCTTTCCACAATTTCAAACTATATCAAATGGATGTGAAAAGTGCATTTTTGAATGGTCCTCTAAAAGAAACCGCATATGTGGCTCAACCCCGGGTTTCGAAGACCCATGCTGAGCCCAACCACGTGTATTTACTCCATAAGGCACTCTACGGTCTCAAGCAAGCTCCACGTGCTTGGTATGAGTTCCTTAGGGATTTCTTACTACATGATGGGTTTTGCATGGGTACGGTCGATTCCACCCTTTTCACCAAACGGGTTAAAGGGGGTGGCCTATTTATATGTCAAATATATGTTGATGATATTATCTTTGGTGGAACTAACCCCAATCATAACAAAGCTTTTGAGCTATTGATGACTAGGAAATTTGAGATGTCCATGATGGGAGAGTTGAAGTTCTTCCTAGGCTTCCAAGTGAGGCAACTTGCAAAAGGCACCTTCATCTCTCAAGAAAAGTATGTGAAGGACATGCTCAAGAAATTCAACATGACCAATGCAAGCCCAATGAAGACACCCATGCCCGTAAAGGGGCAACTTGGCTCATGTGACGGTGAGAAGGATGTGGACATAAAGGTATACCGCTCCATGATAGGATCCTTGCTCTACCTTTGTGCCTCTAGGCCGGATATCATGCTAAGTGTAGGGATGTGTGCTCGTTTTCAATCCGCTCCCAAGGAGAGCCATTTAATGGCGGTCAAACGGATTCTAAGATACCTTGTTCTCACTCCTACTCTCGGGCTATGGTATCCAAAGGGGTCAACCTTTGAACTCATTGGCTATTCGGATTCCGATTGGGCCGGTGATAAGGTTGACCGGAAGTCTACCTCCGGGGCTTGCCAATTTATTGGCCGGTCATTGGTGAGTTGGTCATCCAAGAAACAAAACTCCACCGCTTTATCCACCGCCGAAGCCGAATACATATCCGCGGCATCTTGTTGCACTCAATTGTTATGGATGAAGCAAACCTTGAAAGACTATGGTGTGTCTCTTGGTACGGTGCCTCTTCTTTGTGACAATGAAAGTGCAATTAAGATCGCCAATAACCCGGTTCAACATTGTCGCACCAAACATATTGACATTCGCCATCACTTCCTACGTGATCATGTTGCCAATAAGGATATTGATCTCACTCATGTGGGAACAACCTACCAATTGGCGGATATTTTCACTAAGCCTTTGGATGAAGCCCGCTTTGTTAACTTGAGAGGAGAACTTGGTATTCTTGATCCTAAAAACTTGGATTGATTAACTTCTTGCACTATATTCTTGCATTTATCTTGCTATCTAGCTTAGAGGCATAGCACATATGGGGATAGTCATCCTACCATGTCTTGGTAAGATGCATACCTATGTGTGCAACATAAATAGACCCAATGTCATTATATGGACCCAAGCATGTCTCTTCGAGGTCTCATGACATTTGCGCTTTCACATAGGGGGAGTAATCCCCCGCCCCTCATTGAGCCTTCATTACAACTTGATTTGACTATATAAGGCCAAATGATCTTATTGCAAAATTCATTTCAAAATGACTTATGATTCTTGATATATATTTTGAATCATACCCATTGTTGCTATTTACATCTTGTTTGGATTTTCTCTCCAATGGGTATGCCTAGAGAACCTTGTGTTTCCAACCCCATGTCTATGCTCATCTCATCATCATCTATCTATCTATATGTACATGTCATCATCTGAGCATTCACACAAAGAATAGGGGCAAAAAGAGGCAAAAACGAGACAAAACTGGGTGGCCGGTCTCTGGCCCGGTTGGACCGGCCTCTGGGCCGGATCAGCCGGCGCCGAGTCCGGTCGGCCGAGCGCCCGACCGGCCGTGCGGCTGATATGTGTGGAAGAGGATACCCCTTGGGGTCTTCTTCCTCATTACCCCCAAACCTCCACACCTCCATTGCCGCCGCCCCATCACCTCCACCATGCTCTAGGGCCTTCCCACCACAAGAAATCTCCCAAACTCCACCAAACCATAGATCGGGCCCCTTGGAGCATCTCCACCAAAGGATTTGGTCCCTCTCAAGCTATTTTGGGAAATCTTGGAGTTCTTGGGTTTCAAGCCCTACCTAGTGTTCTTCTTGCTCTCTTGATCAAGGAGAACCATGTCTTCGGGTAATGTGATCTTCCTTTCTCCCTATTCTCTTGTCCTCATCACACATTGCAAATTCTTGACAAGATTTGGGAAATTTTAGGGTTAGGGTTAGGGTTTGTAAGTCCTCATGCCTTTAGAGTGTCTCACAACACAATGCACTTACTCCACTCTATTGCTATAGTCTATATTCAAGTTTATGAGTTTTTGCATGATTTTGTGGTAGAAAATCTGGGCACAACTTCACAATTCGACAAATCCGGTCACCAGCCCGGTCAACCGGCCGCTCAACCGGCCGGCCCGGCGTGCGGCCCGGTCAACCGGTCGCCAACCGGCTCGTCCGGTCTGCAGCCCGGTTGGACCGGCCTGTGCGCCGGATTGCCCGATTTTCGCACAATCTCATCAATACACTTGGATATGTGCTATGCTTTTTGGCTTCCCTCTTATTGATGACATGTACACTTACCCCACTGCTATCCTCGCTTTATTTTCTCATTCACAGGTAGTTGGAGTGGTGAGGCACGTGGCAATGTTGCCAAGAGAGGAAGGGCTGCTGATCCTCCCCGTCGTTCTAGTAGTCGCGTACCCTCTCAAGCTCATCAGGGTACTGACATTGGCAGCTCGGCTGGGGGTAGAAGCAAGTCAGTTGGTGGCAAGAAAAAGGATAAGCATGCCGCCCAAGAGGATGATGAAATAGTGCCAAATTTCAATGTTGTGAATGCAAACCGTGTTGAGTGGCAGGAAATGAGGACGGTGAATCCGTATCGCTTTGAGCAACGGACTTACACCCGTGGGGACAAGTTCTTCTGGACCAAGACACAAGCAGCCCTATGGGATGGGTTCTATGATTCTCACGAGTCTATGAAGAATGGTGAAGTTGTGATGCCCAAGGCCATCAATCCTGACGAGCTTGCCTTGCATGAAGCCACAAAGTACCGCTTTGTGGTTGAAACCTTGAAGGGTATGGGATTGTATGACCTTGTGTGCCTAAAGCCTGATGATCAACAAGAGGATCCTACCTTCTGTCCCCTCCTAGTCCGTCAGTTCCACTGCACCGTCTTCTTCCATGATGATGCGGACCGCACCATCACCTGGATGACTGGCAAGGAGAAGTACTCATGCTCCTACTCTCAGTTCCGTGCAGCCATGGGTTGTGGTGGTGACAGTGCTCCAGGGTACAAGATTCATTCACGGTCCAAGCTTACTAAGGGTGACATCTCCTTCTGCTATCCTGCGAACCCTACACCTGGACCTCCCACTATCTCTGGGATGTACTACTCATATCTTGTCCTTGCCAAGATGTTCCGTGAGAGCCTCATCAGCAAGTCTGGCGACACTAGTGAAGTCGGGAACTATCACCTAAATCGATGTACTATTGTCATCCGACGGGGTAAGGAAGATTGATGGCTGTGATCTTATTCACTTGTGAGCTGAAGCGTGCGATTATGGACCGCATGACTCCCAACTATGCTCGGTATGTTCGGCGGCTCATCAACTACATTGTTCCCGCTCCTCTCAACGTTCTTGGTGAAAGAGTCATCATGGACCCATTCGGGATACCCACTCGGGAGGCCACTCGTCCGGACGTTCCCTCCATGATGCCCTCCAGCGAGCGCCGTTCCAAGGAACACCATGATCATGATGCTAGCTCCGGCTACTCTCGGCGCTCCAAGCATGGTGCCGCTCGCTTCTTCTCCGGCATGTGGCAAATGTGCAAGAACACCAATGATGTTGCACATCGAGCCTTCTTGTGAACCAGGAGACACGGAGGCGCCAGAATGAGTTCTTGGCCTCACGGAACCACCCTGTTCCTCCTTCTGGACCGGAGATGGAGCCTGTGGTAGCACCTCAGTGGGAGATGCCTCTCCTCACCGATGAGATGATCCAGAACTTCGACTTCTCCGTGTACGCTCATGGTGCCCTTCCTCCTCGGACTGCTCGTGCTCCTACTCCACTTGATGATGACGATGATGAGGATGAAGATGATGCGGCTGCACGCGGTGATGGCGAGAGCTCCTACTCCTCCGGGCCTCAGTTCTATTGATGGGTGCGATAGCATCTCTCCTCTTTTCTTCACCTTTTTGGTGTTCCGATGCCAAAGGGGGAGAAGAGAGTAGAGTCTAGGACCACGGGGTTCTTTGATTGCCACAAGCCATGGGAGTTGCTTTATTTGGATTTTATATGGCTTGTGCTTATTTGCTTTGAGTTTTCAAGAACCATTTGCTACTTCCAATAATTCGTGTATGGATGTGTATGGACGACTATTATGTGTGCTACTCTATGTTAGGATGATTATGTGTGCTATGCTTATATATCTTGATATGCACGTCTCCATACCATGCTTGTTTCCTAAAGATATTGGGGGAGCTTCTCATGTTCCACAAATGGTGCACTTTGCATTCAAACGCAAATTCTCCAAGTGCACACATTATGGGGGAGCTGTCGTAATATCTTATATGGAATCAAGGTTTAGAGCTTATCATAATATCTATTTGTGACTCTAGCTCGGTTTGTCATCGTATACCAAAAAGGGGAGATTGTAAGGGTATTTTACCCTTATCCATTATTTTGGTAACAATGACACCGTGCTAAAGTATTTGGCCTAATATGTTTATAAGGATAATCTCGGGTATTAGGCAATGAGGCATAAATGGTGTATCAAAGGAACAAGAAGGCTAAAGGAGACCCCCACTTCAACAACAATCGAAAAGGGGTCTACGGCGAAATCCGGTCTGCTGCCCGGTCCAGCCGGGCCGGCAACCGGCCGATCCGGCGTGCTGGCCGGTCAACCGGTCGCCAACCGGGGCGAGTCCGGTGCGCGGCCCGGTCAACCGGTCGCCAACCGGGCTCCAAACGAAGAGTCAGCAGATCTGGTTGCCGACCGGTCAGCCGGCCTACAGACCGGCAAGTCCGGCGTGCGGCCCGGTCGACCGGTCGCCAACCGGGCGCCAACCGGCCGCCAACCGGCCGCCAACCGGAGGAGCTCCAGGACGACGCAAAGGGAATCCGGTCGCTGGTCCGGTCCGACCGGCCTCACCACCGGGCTGTTCGGTCTGTGGTCCGGTCAACCGGGTTTGTCGAGGAAAAAGCTGAGGTGGCAATTGACCAACGGCCATATTTCGAAGAACACTATAAATAGGCCTTCTCCTACCTCTGAACAGTTAGGCACTACACTACAAGCTGTTCTTGAGCTCTCTCTCTCTCTCTCTTACTCCATTACTAGAAACACCAAAAGCCTCAGATCTCTCTCCTCCTCCACTCAAACTCAAATCCCTCCGGGGAATCGTTAGAGGAGGACCCGATCTACCGTTCTACCAAGCCAAATCTCATTCCCCCTTGTATTCATCGAGAAGCTTGCTTCCTAGGGTTCCTTGGAAACCCTAGGTGGGCAAAGGAGTCCGGAAGCATCCGGGCTGTGGATTTGCTCCGGGCAAGATTGTGAAGGTTTGGAGGCTACCTCAAAGTCTACCACAAGTGAGTGAGCTATTCCTTCGTGGGATAGGCTCCGGAGAATAGGGTGAGCCTTCGTGGCGTGGGGAATCCTTCGTGGGACCTCCACCCCTCCAAACGTGACGTACCTTGTTGCAAAGCAAGGGAACACGGGAATACATCCTCGTCTCCGCGTGCTATCGGTTATCTCTAACCGAACTCCTTACTTGTGATTTAACTGCTGTGAGAGCCTTCGTGCTCGAGTTAGTTGTATCCTCATATAGGTTGCTTCACCTAGTTTGCATTAGGCTCACCTTTATATTCCGCAAAGCCTAATATTGCAAAGAAAGAATTAAAACTTGTAGAAACCTATTCACCTCCCCCCCCCCCTCTAGGTTTACCATCTCTATACTTTCACAGGCGAAGCAGGCGGAGGAGGCGGAGGAGGGGGAAGACCCCCTCTTCTTGCGTTTACGGGGCAGAAAAGTAGGGGGGCCGCTAGATATGCTCTAACACGATGTCACGGAGCAAAGCGGTCGCGTACCTCGCCATAGCTACCTCCAGACGGTCGAGCCGTCCCAGCGCCGGCCACCGCTCAGTCAAGATCTCCGTCGAGGCCGCCATCCACGCTTGCCACCGGCTATTGTTGCCGCCTCCTAGAGCAGCCAGGCCGCCGCCGCAGGTCAACACGTCGTGCCCACAACAATCGTGCCGCCGCTCCCCTGTCTACGCGACGCCCTGACCCACCGATTTGGCTAGCTCCAAGCTCACCCCGCGAGGGAGAGGAAGGGCCCCGCCGCTGCCCGCATTCGGCGACGACGAGGATAGAGTAGGGACGCGGAGGGGCGGTGGCTAGTGTTTCTCTCTTGCTGCCCGCGTGAGCGACACGGGAGGAAGGACCGTTACAAAGAAGATTGGACATTGTAAATATTATTGAGATTTTTTAAAAAAATCGGTCAAACTTAGCAAACTTTGATTTAGGATAAAACTAGAACTTCAATTATTTTAGAACAAAGGGAATAGGGGAATACAACTCTTTTTTTAAGGAGGTGAATACACGGGGAGTGCTTTTGGCCCCCAAGCCTCTCGCCAGTTTAAAATATTTAATAAGTATTTTTACAAGTTATTAAAAATCTGAAAATAATTCTAGAGATTGCCAGTGATCTATCTCACAATAATGAAAAATCTCAACAAGAAATTCGTTTTTATTTTGTGCTAGAAAAAAATGAAAAAGGTTTGAAGATTTAAAAATGTACTACTCATATATATACTTATGTACACTTGTGTAGCTCAGAATATAAAGCATTGGAAATTATTATTTTTCTTGGATGCATTAGTGACTATATGCAGATTTGTTTTTACATTTTTTTGAAACTCAAATTTTTATTTTTTTATTTTTTAAAGAAAAACGATATCACCTGGTGCCATGTGCACCAAATCTCCACTCGTTTTTTTTTTTTTGAGGGAGACCAAATCTTCACTCGTGAATACTACCTCCGTTTCAAGGAATAAGGCACCCTCGTTTTACGTGTTTTTTGTTTGACCAAGAATTACTTCAAATAGATAAACATTGTTTGTATGAAATTAGTATTATTGAAAAGTTCTTTTCAATAGAAATCTAACGATACTAATTACATATAATATAATCAAGATTTTGTTGCTCAATTTTTATGGTCAAAGTTCGTCTTGAAATACGCGTACGACTTATTCCTTGAAACGAAGGTAGTACAACTCTTTTGTTCTCCCGTATCTTTGAGGTCAGGTTCGGCCGAGTCCTGTTAATATCCAGCCCGGTTTCAGGCTTGAATCCGATTCGGCCCATCCAGTCTTTTGCTGATTCCGGCAAGGATCGATCGACTCGCCTACTTGCATAAATATGCGTCTTCCTGATTTGTCATCAATCTCGTAGGACGCTTTTTGCCAACTCAACGACATTGGATTACGCTAGCATGGACGTGCTTTACTGGCGGAAGAAGAAGACGAAGACAGTTTTCCGGGTGCTGCCCAAGGTCGAGGTTGATGCCATACTTGCCTACCAAGTGACACCCCCTAACCGGAGTTTGGCTGAACGGGATCCTGCAAGATTCGCCTCGTTGGAAATAACTAAGAAATTATTTCTGCTCAAACAGGCGAAGATGAGGCGGGAGTACGAGGGGAAAGGCTACTGCATGTCTGAAGTAGAGGTCACAGACGACGAGGAAGATGCAGCAGACGCACGAGTAGAACGAAGTTGCAGCAGTTGTATAAGGTTGTAAAGGAAAACAAAATGCAGCTCTACAAGGTCTACGACGAAGAGTCATGCAGCACGCATGCGGCCAGCATTAAGAAACTAATCCAGAAGAATTACGTAGGAGTAGTTATCTTTGGTTGGTGTGTTTTTGTTTTTGTTCCATTACTCACTCTGGCTTTAAAGAACCGCTGCTTGTTGTAGCCTATTCTGAAGATAGTTTTTCTGGCATACTAGTGACGCAAGTCAAGCAATGCTTCATGAAAAGTACAGAATACACTTGCAGTTTCGATGAATCTTCAAACAAGATGTATGAATACACTTGCAGTTTCGATGAATCTTCAAACAAGAAGTATGAATCTCTTTACTAAATGCCTATTCTGCAATTCACAGCACGATAATCTATTTTTCAGATGCAAGAAAGTTCAAACTCAGTGGCCATGTATTTGCCTTGAAAATCTAAGAATCTCTCTTGTGAAAAAACAATCGGACTACTTTTACTGGAAGCAAAAAATTAACACCAACAGTACAGTTAAGAGATGGGGAACAAAGTTGTGATGAGCTTTTGGGCTTGATTGGTTGCTCGCACTGGTTTTTCGCGTTTCGTCCCATTGCATGCAATTTGGTCCGATAGGTGTATGAGTAGAAACGTGATTTGGGCTAGATTTGACACTACATTTAGATGCTAGCAATTTTATTTGGGCTCGGCTTGAGAAACGATAGGCAATTCGATTGGTTGATTGTTTCAGGTTTGGAAGAAACTTACCACCCTGTTTGATTCCGCCGAGTTAAGCTAATGAAATATCAGTGTTTCATGTCAAGAAAGGTAGATGAAATGAGAGCAGCAATGTTTGAAATCCTATAGACAATTGAATATAATAAACAAAAATTGTAGGTACCAGTGTAACCAATTCGAATCCAGAGGTACAAAGATGCCACCATGGGAAGACATGTTGGAGCTACTGCAATTCTGATTTGATCTATCTCTAAAACACTTCCTTTTGCTCTCAAAAAAAAAAAGGAACATATGTTTCAAAAATAACATGCGAATCTTTGATGCATCCGATCATCTCAGCAACCCACTTAGAAACCACATCGAGAGCTCATCCGCCAACTCTTTTACAGCATCATTTAAAGCAGTCTTCATGGCTTCTTTTGCGGACATGATGGATTTTCTCGATGACACTGGTTTGTGGTGCCATATGATGGTGCAAGTGATGCCGAAGAACGTATCCCCTGAAACGCACAAACTCATGCACCAGCTGCACTGGTGTATTGTGGATCTTTGGATGAAAAAATAAGGGACAAGATGCAGAATTTGAAGATGGGCTGATGCCTGACGACACATTTGCACAATGGACCCTATTGTATTGCTAAATCTGACATTGTTATCCAAAAACCCTGTCTCTCTCCCTTAGAGCATCACTAGTAGTACCCCTAAATTCTCAAATTTTTAAAGCATTTTAAGGCATTTTTATCACTTTTGAGGGGTGAAAAAGAGGGGCAAAGACTAGAACCCTCAAACCCTCAAACTTTTAAGGATTCGAGAGTTCTAGTCTTTGCCGCAACCCTCAAACCCTCAAACCCGCGTCTTGGAAAAGCCCCATGAACGACGTCGTCGTTATGGGCATTACATCGAGCACCTCGTGCACGACGGGTGGAGGGTCGACGATTGTGGGCGCCGGTGCGGCCTTCTTCCGCGAGGTGGTCTTCTTGACGATGGGCTTGGCGCCCGCAGGCTTCTTCGGCCCAAGCGACGCCGTCTTCCGACGGCCCTTGGTGGTGGGCGGCGGGGCATCGGGCGGGGCGGCCGGGGCGACAGGTGGGGCGACGAGCGGGGCGACGGGCGAGGCCAGGGCGTGGCGGGCTACGGCTGGACGGCGTGCTGCCCAGCACGCCGCTGTTTCACGCCGACGTGGGCTGCGGCGACCACTGCGACCACCTCCGCACCGCTCGAGAGGGGCGGGTGCTCCACCGCGGTCGCGGGGGCGGGGCCGCGAGGGAGGCGGCGGGGGCGGTGACGGAGGAGGCGGGCGGGAGGGCGGAGGTCGGGGGCGGCTCCATGGCGCGTGGCGGCAGCGTGCTTGGAAGCGGCGGCGAGGGAGGAGTAGGGGTTGAAGGGATTGGGCCTCTCCAACCCTCAAATGTACAGGTTGGGAGGGGGAGTAGGGGTTGGGTCCTTAAATTTTTTTGAGGGTTCGAGGGTTAAAAGGTTCTAGTCTACGTGTTTTTTCGGTCGCAAACTGTAAAAAAGCGGTTATTTTCGAGGGTTTGAGAGTTTAGGGGTACTACTAGTGATGCTCTTCCTCGTACTCCTCTTCTCAAATTGGAAGATGGGCCGACGCCTCCTCTCCTCAGATTGGAAGATGAACTAGCGCCCCACGGCTCATTCTTCCCGCAGGTCGTTTCTCAAGGTTGGGGACATCTGATTGGAGAGAAACTAATAATGGTATTGAGATTGGGATGTTACTGGATCTCGAATTTACAATCTTTCTTCCTCTAAATTCTCTTTCCTCGGTTGAGAGGAGAACAACAGCACGCTACGCGGGCGGTCGGACGCACAACAGCACGGCGAGGTGGTCATGACGTACAGCTGGTCTCGCCGTCAGGATGGAGACAGCCACCATTGACGCACAGAGCCTGTGATGCGAGCCCTCCGCACAACGATGCCACGCCGTTGTTGTAGCCGGATTTGGTTCGACAATGGATAACGTTGTGCGGTGCAATTCAACGTTGCCAGAAAGATCACTATGTAAAATATACCAACAGTTCACCATGGGTTAGACTAGAAGGACCTAGCGCGCTTTGCTGCGCCCGAATTTTGAATCTAACATTTTTTCTGTTCATTTTTGTTCTTCCATGACTTGACATGTGCCTGTTGTTTGGTGGCCATGTGGGGACTTCGTAGAAACTAAATGGTGCAAGGGCCGCGCGTGTTTGGTGCATCACCCCTACAAGATACAGTGTGCCTCTAACCCTTTCTTCTGCGTCCCTTTTGTAGGACTCAACACCTAACTATACATTACAAACAAGTGAGCAACATGAGCAGTCCTCACTACAATGAAGTAGAGCGGTAGAGTATGTGTTAGGTCATATATTGTGCATCATTAAGTACTTTTCTAAAACTACATGTTACCACAACGGTGATCAGTTGATGTGCAACATAGCAACTATGCATGATCAGGAAAAGTCAAGGAATCAAATGCGACCAAGCTCTTCCCCCAAACAACTTCCCAAAATCAAATATATAAAACACATATCATGTTCAAAGTGACAATTTGGTTGCATTTTTAATGGAACCAGGGGTGCACCCTTTTTTCTAAATAAAATAATGTTCAAAGTTCATCTACAAAGCACCAGAAATTTTTATATGTAACATATTTCCAAGGAGTCGTATCTAAGAGTTATAAATTTAAGCACTGGGAGTTTTACATACTCACATAGTGGTTTATTAGGCCAACACCTAGTTTATGAAAAAAAATTGACCATAAACTTG
This sequence comes from Lolium rigidum, assembly GCF_022539505.1. Taxonomy (NCBI): domain Eukaryota; kingdom Viridiplantae; phylum Streptophyta; class Magnoliopsida; order Poales; family Poaceae; genus Lolium; species Lolium rigidum. The sequence goes on from NC_061513.1 coordinate 175,003,240, forward strand.
GTCAATAAAATATGAATTAAACTTAAATTGGTATGAAGGGAGTAATAAAACTGAAGCACCGTGAAAACTAATCTTCAATGAGTTCAGCCCAATGATTATTTATGAATATACACATAGCCTGTCCATCAAGTAAGTATGCTTATACTTGAGCAATGATTTAAAACCACAATCAACAGTACTCTGCGGACTGAAAAACTGTTACAACTTCACCTTGCACTTGAAGTATGCATAGAAGTGGAAAAAAAGGTCTAGTACTCTAGTCTCAAATGAAAATATCCGAACTATATGTCTCATCTCTTATTACTAATGCAGTCCTTTGACTTCCTATCAAAGTAATTCACAGGAAAAACAAGGATAAAAATCTGATGTTAATGCTTTTGTTATCCTCAAACATGTGCTTGAAAACTCAATGGAACTATTAAAAAAGCACGTGGATGTAGATTGTTAAATTGTTAGATTTATCCTTTCTCGCTGCAACTACCAAACTACAGGTGTATCGAGAAAATGGACAAAAAATAACTCAATTAGAATCCCCTAAACCCAACTACATAGTCAATGATCACCTGGAACAATTAGACATACAATAGAGAAAGAGCCGCAATGTAGTGCGGCAGATATTTTCAAAAGAAAGCAACCATGAGGCACCATTGATACCCTGAAGCACACCTGCATGATCACCATGCAGCAGCATCCATACCCTGCCTTACACGACCATTAGTGGTGCACTAAATATGCGTTTAGCGGGTTATAGTGTAATCTTGTCATTGCCGATTTTTCTAAGCACAGCTCAAAACATTGAATGAAGGGAGCAAAATATCCCAAGAGCTAGAACAACACATACCTTCACAATCTTGTTCTAAACATAGTCAAAATTTCATACAGACTAACATCCTCAGCATCTTAGTCCTTCACAATCTTGTTGTGAACATAGTCAAAATTCACAGAGTAACATCAGCATGCCAGCCACTTGATAGAGAAATCCCCATTATTTGAAAAAAGGAAAAAAAATCTACATAATTGAAATATCTAGGATTCAAAATATGTTCTTCCATCTAGAAGCTCCTTCTCAACACCTTTAGACTAAAATAAAACTCTGAAGAGAAAAAATACAATTATACAGAATGTGCTATCAAATTTGGCACACTGATCAATAATGCATATAAGGAGGTTTCGTTATGACATAAGGAGGATAATGTAAGCAATGTAGCAATCCTTCAAGCCAAGTAGCAGGAAAACATCAGGAGAATAATGTAATGAATATATGTGTTAGCCATTCATGTGCACTTGTAAAATAAGAGTTCAACATGAACTCATCCTTCCAAATATAAAAAAATCTGCTGACATTCTTATGGACCATTTATTTGTCAGCACATGTGGGAAGCTTGCAATGGATTATCGATTGTAATATTACAGGTCTGAGATTTAATGCACAAATATGATCCTAGAAAGTGCTATGCCTTCTATATATATTGAATGAGAGATTTAGCAAAGCTAACCTGATCGATCAATGTGCTGTTTGGACAGTAGATTGTTGAGTTCCTCCATACAGCTACACATGTAAGTTATCCCTGGTAAATTCCGTTTTCTTTAACCCTGAAAGAATAATAAAACACTGACTCATACTAATACTTTGCCACAAAACATATCTGATTGGAGGGAGGGAATGTACATCGCTTCTCATACATGGGTTAAGCCAGACTACTTTCAAAGCCTAGGTAAGGCCAGGGTCCACGGTCTGGTATATGTTGGCCGCTACTGCCGCAGATGCCCATGATCTGCATACTGCAAACTGGTCGCGTGGAGGAAGACACAGGTTTCTCGATCTTCCATAGCCATATCAATTGGAGGCAGTTCATGACGTGGGCATGGCTGCCAGATCGAAATTGACAATCCTACCTAGATTGAGGAGTAGGCAATAAAAACTTTTTAGGGAATGAGATGAATATTTTTTTGACAGGGAGCCACAAATCCTACATGTAAGAATAGACCTAGCTAGTCCGAAAATTCGGACCACATAACACCTAAGAAATCAAACGTATCTCCCAAATTATGAACAGAACAACCTCATGACATATTTCTGCATAAGAACAAGTGGATTTTGGTGGGATTCACACAACAGAAAAGATCACAGAGATGGAGCAAGCTTTACCTACAATGGATTGTATGGGGGCTCTTGTCTGTTGCAGCCCGCCGGGGGAGGGGAGATGTTGGAACTCGGGATAGAGGCGGCCAACAACCTTGGACCCGGTAGAGACCGGGGATGGGTTGCCGCCCTTCGGGACCATCACCAGAAGAGAACAATGTAATAATTAGGTAACACTACTTTAGCACAAAACATCTTGATTAATGACTAATCCAGTGATCCAAGTGTGAAACCCGAGGTTCAGCAAATAAACCGAGATAATCTAACACTTAGTTGAAGCAAAATAGCACAGTGAATCATGGATTATTAGGGTTCAGTCACACAAGTTGTAGGAAAATTATTAACGTAGGAATATGATTTTGACTCAACTGCGTGACTTAAGCTGTTAATTAGATCACTGTAATAGAAGAAATACTACCCCATATCTTAGTGATTTAACCACAAAATCATCACTGCAGATGCAACATGAACCCTAATGATGGAGTCAAATGCAAGTTAGCGGGCTACAGTATGCTCATAGATAAACTCGAACTGTAGGGCTAAAGGCGGAAGGCAAGGCACACCTGCGGACGGGGAGTCAGTGAGCATGGCGGTTCTGAGGTGCAGAGAGACGCGATGAGGAAGGCGGCGTTGGCAGGATATGCGACGCCGGCGTGGGCGCCATGGAACGCAGGACACACGGCCTTGATGACCCCGCCATCGCAGACGTGCGGGTCACCATCGCTTCAATCACATCCTGAAGGAAAATAAATTTAGTCACATATCTCATCATCGACCATACATATAGTTTTTTGTTTATGCAAATGCTACATCATTCTACGGTACGATGGAGTTTATGAAAACATTCCACTACCATTCACTTTTATGGGAGGACATAGGAGCAGTTTGCGATTGACTGAAACACATAACGAAGATGTTATAAACTTTAAGACATCACATCGATCAAATCTTGGAATCCAATACTTCATGTTATATGGAATACGATCATTTTTAACTTATTAGGTGAACTCCTGCAACTTAGAAACTATGCACTAATAAATTATCAACATCGAATGGAGCGAAATTCAGAATAAACAGATTTACAGAAGCACAACGTTTTGTTTATTCATTCTCACCTGCAGCCTGCATGAAATTTCATCAACAACTTGACAGCAAAAATAGCATACTTGCACAAATAGAACTGCATCAGTACATATTGTTCAATAAAAATCCGAGATGTACTTAAGCAGGATCAAGTGGAAATGCATTAAATAAATAGCCTGAGCTCCTCCCTGTAGGCACCTCCCGGTGGTCTCACCTGCAGAATACACACCGGTAGCGCTTGGTGGAGTTGATGTAGGGTGGCGACCGGCAGTGTGGGTTCCGGAACAGGCAGCGACGACAGGTGGCGGAGTGCGCTTCCCCTGCTGAGCGCCGAGAAAGAGGAGAGGAGGAGCGCATTTGCAGCTCGAGCTCGTCGCCGGGAAAGCGGGAGGAGAGGGGTGGTCGAGAAAGAGGAGAGGAGGAGCGCCATTGCAGTGCAGCTCGAGCTCGTCGCCAGGGAGAGCGGGAGGAGAGAGGTGGAAGTGACATCAGGGAAGCAACACCAAGGACTATGCGAACCCTACATGGCAAATCGGCGGCGGCTCACCTTGGATTGAAGCATCCCCTCTTTTTCTTGTGCAGCCTGTGCCTGGACCTCTCGCCTGGTACAACGGGGCAGGAGGAAACCGATGTTGAGGGATGCACAGTAAGGGGGTCGGTGGCGGAGTAGTATGCCGGCGGGGACGGGACCGGGAGGAGACGGCGGAGGAGCGTAGATGCTGGCGGCGCGAGTGGAGCGAGGGCTGCGAGGAGAACGGCGCGGGTGGGCAGATGAATTGGGGAATTTTTTTTCTTTCCCAATTTCTTTACGGTGTGCTGAACGCCTGAACCGACCTATGCCCACAACCAGTATACACACGCTGATAGGTAGGCCCGAAAGTCAGCGCAATCGGTTGGAGCAACCACAGGCTGCCGGAACCCTGGGAGAGCTTAGAGCATCTCCACTCGTCCCCCCGACGAGGTCTCGGCGAGCGTTTTTTCCATCCGGACGGCGTAATTCGGTCCAGTCGCGCCCCCGGTTCCTCGTTTTCGTCCGGATTTGGGCCTAAATTCATCCGGCGATCCCACGCCATCCCGGCCCCCGGGGAGCGCTCGGGGACTCCGGGACGAAACGAAAGCGCGCGTGGCCCCAACTTGTCGGCGACAATGGCCTCCGATCTACGGCAAAACCCTCGTCTTCCCGATCTACGGCAAAACCCTCGTCTTCCCGATCTACGGCAATACCCTCGTCGAACGAAAGCTTTGAACTCTCAAGTGGTGCAACATAGATAGATTATATATATTTCGAATATAATTCGAATAAACATAAAAATTACATATAAAAACTTTAAAACTAACTTAAACTACTTCTTCTTCTTAGAAGGCCCCGCCTCATCGTCGTCGCGGCGACGCTTCCGGCTCGTCACCTCCTCGTCGGAGGAAGTTGACTCCTCCTCCTCGTCAGTGTCCTCGGCCTCTACGTCGTCCTCCTCCTTTTCCTCGGCCTCTTCCTCCTCCTTTTCCTCGGCCTCTTCCTCGGCCTGCTCCTTGGCCTCTTCGGCCTCCTCCTCGTCCTCCTCGTCGTCGTCCTCGCCGGCCGGCGGAGGGGAATCGTCGCCGCTGGACGATGCAGCTTTATCCCACCAATGTCGCCATCCGGGCGGCTTCCCTCGCCGTCGGTGTCCGATGGCCAAGAGAGATCGCTCATGGTTGACGGAGGATGGTGATCGAGAGAACAGACGAATGGCGTCGGCCGTCGGAAACCGTATATGTAGGTCTCTCGACGAAAGAGAGCGGCGGTTGCTCTTCCGCGGAGTTCGTGCTCCATTACGGCGGTTCTCGCATCGAGGCCACTTCGACCGTTCCCGACGAGTCGTTTCGGCTCTCCAGTCCACTTCGCGACGGTTCAATGCGTCGAGGGAACTCCGACGATTGCCCTTCCCGGTGACTGCGCCGTCGCTATGCACGCGGTGGGTGCGCGTCCATGGGCTCGCGGCTGGAAAAATGGGCCTCCCCAGATCAAAAACTTCATCCATCCGGCGCTAAATAACGCCGGATTTCGGCCTGGGGAGCCCCAACGGCTGGGGATGCTCTTAGAGCTCTTGGGGATTTCATACCCACATTTTTCATCTAAAGGCCCACAACCATAGGTGCAGCTGGTGCATAGATTCATCCGTTTCACTAGATACATTCTCATATGGAGCCAACATTGATCTTCATGTCTTTCTTATACTCATCAGTGAATAACTTCCACGCGGTGGTGGATCTAGGAATGAAGTGAAAAGTGCATTTTCCTGTCATGATCAAAACCCAATTTTCCACTGCCTTGGGCCATGGACAACACATCTATAGGAGTTTCTACGGGCCTTAGAGCATGTCTAACAGGTTTTTCGCCCCTTAAAACGCGAGTAGAGGCCTCTGTATTCACTTTTCGCCGGTCGAAAACTCGGACGAGCTAGCAAACCCCGTATCCCCACCCCGTAAAACAGAAGACCCCGTATCCCCACCCCGTAAAACAGAATATTCTGTTTTACGGGGTGGGGATACGGGGTCTGCTAGCTCGTCCGAGTTTTCAACCCCTCAAAACAGGGTTTTTTGACAAATTGGATATTAGAACCAACACAACATTCACATAAAATAAATGTTTTACATCACACAATAATCGTCATAATTATTACAATAATGTTTTTCGGAAATGCCAACAAATGTTCTAATGGAAGAATTAAACAAATAACAAATGTTTCACACATACAACAATAGGAAATGAATGTTTCACACATACAACAATGGGAAATGAATGTAATAAATCATTGGCCATGCAACTGCAAATGGTGATCAATCAGATCTTGGGTGAGCTGGTGATGAGTCTCGGCATTTTCAATGCCTCGATGAGCTGCAAGAAAAGCTTCAATATATCCGATCAGGGTTCCTCTCGGGCTGCACTCGGGTGCCAACATTGTCATAGAAACATGGCAAGTTCAAACCTCTTTCATCTTCAATGATCATGTTGTGAAGAATCACACAACATGTCATGATATCAACAAGAGTTTCCTTGTCCCAAAACCTAGCAGGACCCCGGACAATTGCAAACTTTGCTTGCAAGACACCAAAAGCTCTCTCAATATCCTTGCGGCATGCCTCTTGATTTTTGGTGAAGCAAGCTTCCTTTCTTGTCAAAGTCTTGTCCTTTTTCTCTTTTATGAACTTGACAAGGGTTGCATAGTTAGGGTAAATACCATCTGTGAGATAGTACCCCATGGTGTACTCATTGTTCATAACTTTGTAGTTACAAGGTGGAGCTTCACCCTTAACTAGTCTTGCAAACAAAGGGGATCTATTCAAGATGTTGATGTCGTTGAGTGTCCCCGGCAATCCAAAAAAAGCATGCCAAATCCATAAGTCTTGAGAGGCCACAGCTTCAAGAACAATGGTAGCATCACGGCTTTTGCCACAATACATTCCATGCCATGCTTTTGGACAACTTTTCCATGTCCAATGCATGCAATCCAAACTACCAAACATCCCCGGCCACCCCCTCATTTCATTGATCTCCATGAGCCTTTTTGTATCTTCCTCATTTGGAGCTCGGAGATACGTCTCTCCATACAACTTGATCACAGTCTTGGCAAACATACGCACGCAATCCGTGGTTGTTTGTGTTAAGCTTCATGCACTAGCCACTTGAACCAAAAGTCCGAACTGATGGAAAGGGCTAGGCAATCTACTTGTACATTTCACAACAACCCCACTCGCGTGTGACGGGAGAAGAGAAAGTCAACACGTGAAAGAAGAAGAGAACACCGAAACAGGGCATCAGCGGTGGCTAAAGAGGGGGGCAACAGCAATTTTTTAGGCTTAATTGCGAAAACCATGAACAACAGCAATTTTTAGGCTTAATTGCGAAAACCATGTGAAAGCAATTTTTTAGGCTTAACTCGAGACCTGGGGCTCTGATACCATGTTAAGCTTCATGCACTAGCCACTTGAACCAAAAGTCCGAACTGATGGAAAGGGCTAGGCAATCTACTTGTACATTTCACAACAGTTTGCACACCAATGCGAAGGTACTCGTCGATATAATCTGCTGGTATACCGTATGCAATAACCCTCATGGCGGCAGAAATTTTTTGATATGGGCTAAATCCCATGACTTGGGCAGCGTTTCTTTTTTGCTTGAAATAATCGCAATTTGCCTCGCAATCTTTGACGATTCTCTCGAACAAAGTCCTACGCATTCGGTACCGTCTACGGAAGAGGCGGGGAGGATAGGTCGGTACCTCGGCAAAATAATCTTGCATCAGCTGTTCGTGGCCGAGCGCGCGGTTGCGCGGAATGCACATACGCCCCATCACGGATCCTTTCCGTTGATCCAGAAGCTTGGCGTGGTCCTCCATGTGCTTCATGCCGAACAGGAGCACCATCATCTCCGTCTCGTCGTCGTTGAGCAACTCGTCGATGTCTGAATCGTCGGAATCCGACGAGGACCAATCGGTCGACGTCGCGTCCAAATCCGCCATGTGCACATCCTCCGAATCCATCTACCACGGTGTACCATACATCAGCCCCAAACACGACCATTTTACCGGCGACAACGAAGAAGAACGCGGCGGAATACTCACCGGCGAAAACGGCGGAGAAGACCGCGGCGGCACGCGCGGAGGGACGTGGATCTTCGGCGGAGGTGCGGCGGGCGTCGACGCAGCTCGACGCGGCTCGGTGGACGGCGGAGGGGCGCGGATCTGGCGGATTCCGGCGGCGGCGCGCGGGGGAAAACGGGTGGGGGGAACTGAAATGTCCGCGCGCGGTTTCGGAAATGGGATACTGGTTTGGCCCTCTATCCCCGCTCCCACCCCGCACAAGTAGGGGCCGACGATCCGCCCCGTAATCGAAAACAGGAAAAATCGGTGCGGGGACCGTTTTTACGGGGCGTGCTAGACGGCCGGGTAGAGCCGAAACCCGTATTCCAGCGGTTATCATACGGGTTTGCCCCTTTTAAGGGGTCTGTTAGACATGGTCCCGTGGTTATACCTGACCAAGCCCAAGTGCCCAACCAAGATGTCCTGTCACTTCGTCCATCAGCCAGGAAGCAACAAGCATGCAAGCGATTTGTCAATCCTAAAAGATCTTTCTCATCAAAAAGTAAAGACAAGCAGGAGATGGAGAGCGCAGTGGCGGCGCAAGGAAATGGCGCCTGGGTATTCCGCTCAAAAAAAAATTTGCTCTAAATATAGTATATGAATCAAACACCACAATACTATCAATATATGAATAAAACAACACTAGCATAACAACAATAGCAATATTTCAATTTATAAGCCCGTAACGACATGAATACATAGGTACCTTTTGATTGATAAAGTGATGATATTCCATCTTACATTATAACTCTGTGGTTGCCTTTTTGGAAGAGATTGACCCTCATCCTTTACTTTCCTGAAGAAATCTCTCTCAACAAAGGTAACCATACAATAATTCAAATAGTCATCGTCCATTTTGTTTCTTAGCTTATTCTTCAAATAGCTCATTAGAAAGAACATCCTTTCAACACTAGCAGTGGCTGCGGGTAGAATCAATACCAACTTAAGAAGCTTGTTAACAATATGATATTGTGCATGCTTCTTTATCTTGACAAGCATAACTGATAGCTCAGACAGATTTTTCAAGTTTTGAAACCTTTCATCTCTACGCAAATTAGCAACATACATGTCTGATTCGGTGTGGACGATTCATTCGTTTTCCTTGTTTTTGCAGTCTTTTCCCACATTGTATGTATGCTACTGCCAACAATACCATTTTTCTTTTTCTACAGTAAAATGAGAAGAAATAGAAAATTAAAAACTTGCATCTACAAAGCTAGTAGGAGTGGATGATTTCTCTAGGAAGAAACTAATGAAGCAAATCAAGCAATGAACGAATTTGGGGGCAAAGAACTGAGGAAATCGGCCGATTCGGCCGTACCTTCAGCGCTGCTCTAGGACCCTGGAGCGGGGCCGTGCGGATGGGATGAGGGGCACGGGTCGGTGGGGGGTGGGGCCGTCGCCTGCTGCTCTGCCAGCTCCGGGCTGCATCGCCGGCGGCGGACTGGGCGGTCGTGGGGCGTGGGGCGTGCGTCGCGTGCGTGCTGTGATGTGCGAGCGAAAGGGGATTGCGTGCATGCACTCGATGGCTTGGTTTCTGCCTTGTTGGGATGGGCCAAAATATCCACATTTTTTTCCGATCAAAATCTTGGGTATTCCAGGGAAGACAGGGGAATACCCCCAGCGCCGCCCATGGGAGAGCGGAGAAGATGACACCTGAAAAGCTAAGGGCATGTACAATGGTTGCTAAGATAATCTTATCTTAATCTTGTCGTTGCCGCGTAATTTAGATATAACAAAATAACATGATGTATAATGGATTGTTTCATATCTTATTTTTTTAGTAAAGATACACGCTACATATGTTGTGTGAGAGATTGTTGCTCAGAGATCATCTCATCATTAAGAGAGACAAACCCTTTTTCCAACTTTCTCTTTCCTCCATCTCCATATTTATCCTACGTGGTACTCCTAAGATATCACAATTTTACATGCCCTAATGGAGGAAACGAGATAAGTGGAAAGGAAGATGCCCTCATATCATGTACGCTTGTCTGGCAGATTCTCTTCAAAGTCTAGTTTACGACAACTTTGGAACTATCAACAAAAAAATGGCTGGCCTTACGAGATAACTAGGGGTGTAAATGGATAGGATAATTTTCCCACCTAATTCATTTTCATATCTTGATGAGGACATTCCATCTGTTGATACAACCGTTGTACCTACAGCCACACAAATACAAGGACCAATCACTTGAGCTCGTGCCAAACAACTTAATTATCAGGTACTTTCATTTCTTGAAACTATTCCTCACATATATGAGAATATGATGCTGCCTAAATCAGATGTGTTTGTTACTCTCAGGAATGATGGACCTAGCATGGATGAGAAGGACAAGCATTGGACCATGATCACACATGGAGGAGATGACAGCAAACATGTGAGGTTTGAAGAGGACGCTGCAAGTGGAGATTTCAGAACTTTGAAGCCACCAAAATTGGAGATGAAGACATGGATAAAATATAGAGTTTTCCACTTCATAATTTCGTCCATATGATTACATGGTCCTGCGTCACCTTTAGTTTTGGACCAGGCCCATGTCATTTTCGCAGGAATTAAGTCGGTCACCTTTTAGAGTCCGTATTAAATGGGGAAAGGCCTTCTAGGGTTTTGGTACGGCCACCATACGCATGGCTGGCCAAAACCCCATCTTTTTCTCCTTTAGATGCCCCCATAGCCATCATGTTTAGACTCGGATTTTGATTAGACTAAAAGTTAGCCATAGCTGCAACTCCCGTGTACTTCTTTTGAGACCAACCCCCAAAACAAGACTGACTATTCGGAATCCCACCTTATTCAATAAAGCTTTCATCTTCCATCCGCAATATTCTGATTGCATTATTGGATCTTGTTCTCGATTTCAGGTAGGAATTAAGACCCTCGCTGGTCAGGCTGACCGTGCATCCGCAAGATCAGTAGCTCCCGGAGATTGTCCTAGCAATTGCATTGGCGCACGAGCTTTGCACGTGTAGTCGGATCGTCAAGCACGAACTCCACCAACAAATCGACATTATCATACTCTCATCGAAAGATCGGACACCTTTGCCCTATCAAGTGGTATCATATTTCAGATTGCTCGTTGAGATTTTACAATTTTCCTAGTGTAGATTGCATCTGCCTTCATACCCATAAACCAGGAAAAATCCAAAAATACAGTTAGGGTTTTAGATCATCCGTCGCATAGCCCGTGCCACGCCATTGCATTGTATTTTCAGTTTTGCATAGTTAAATTTGTGTCTGCATCTTCGTGTCGAGTTGCTGGTCTTAGCTTCTAGTTCCTTGAGAGTTTCGAGTTCTGGTCATATTAGTCACGCCACCGCCGCCCGCTCGCACCATACGCAGATTACCGCCATCACCGCCATATACACCCGCCATATACTTCCGCCATCGTCATATACACCCGTCATATACTTCCGCAATCACCATATACACTCGCCATATACTTCCGCCACCGCCATATACATCTACCATATACCCTGTTTCCTACCGCGACACGGTTTCGTGATGTTTCTCTGTCGCGGCTGAGTCCGTGTAGACTAAGGTTTTCCTGTTTTTCTGAATAGCTATTGCCTTCTATTTTCATCCGTGCTGTAGAAAAAATTTCCATCAGATACGTTTCGGCCGCCGGTAAAGAATTGTGAAGGAGAGAGAAAATAGTCTGGAAACGCCTCCGAATTTTTTTCTGGCTACACTAGTTTTTGACCGTGGAGATCACTTTTCGCTACTGGCCGTTATAGCGATATTTTATTGTGCCTGCGCGCTTTCCGTAGCACTTCTCAGAAATTTAGACAATTTTTTTCTGAGTCTATACTGTTTTTAGACCTCGGGAATCAGTTTGAGACACTCACCACCATAGTGATATTTTGCATCTCGGTTTGCCACATCATCGCTGCTAGTTGCTTGTGTGCCGCGCCGTGACCTCGTTAGTGTTCTAGGCTCGCGTGTCTAGTACGGTCTAGCCTAGGACCAACACCGTACCGTTGTTGAGCATACTTTCAATATTGCATTGTTATTTTGACAATTGCTATTTTGCTACCATATTAGCCTTCCTACAGCTCTACATATTGTCTCCACGTGCTCTGTGTCGACACCTGGTAATCGCTTTGGCAATCTTTCGACACGCCAATCCTTGCTGGTTGCCATATCACCTTCCTCCTGTTTGGTAAAACTTGTACGAGCTTTGTATTTTTCTTGACGAATTGCACGTAAACCACCATATTTCGTAGTTTGTAGGTATATATATTTGTGCTTTTTGAGAACCAATCATGACAGGAACCACGATGGATGCTGTTGATTTGTCTAAGATGATGAACATGGAGTTGCATGCTCACTTCACCCACCCTTTGGGTGGGCATGCACACGACGTAGATGGGCGCCTTGGTGACGTTGACGCCAAACTCACCGACGCGCTGGAGAAGATGGATGGCCTCGAGGAAGAATCCAAGCTTGATGCCAAGTTCCAGGAGGTCTTGGCTCGGTTACTGTCGCCTCGCGACAACGCGCGACGACGTGCACGCCGCATTCCTCGTGCGGAGGTGCCTGCGGGTACTGCTGCTGCACAGGCCGCACATGAAGCGTCTTCTGATGAAGGATACGATGATTATGGAGGGGAGGACGAGCTGGTAGATGAGAACGTGCTGGACGGCGAGGAGGTCGAACAACCCGCACCTGGTCGTCCACGGCAGTACAACTGCAACGCCCGCCCAGCTCCACGACCGGTACGTGATGATAATCATGTTGCTAAACTTAAATTGAATATTCCGCCATTTAAGGGTAGAGATAATCTTGATGCATACCTTACTTAGGAATTGGAAGTAGAGCAACGCTTTGCATGTTTACGATATCCTGATCATTTGCGTGTTAGTGCTGCTACTTCTGAGTTCACAGATTTTGCATATATTTGGTGGTCCGAACATTGTAGAGTACATCAGGCTAATATTCCTACTACTTGGGTTGGTTTAAAACTTGCTATGCATACTCGCTTTGTTCCTCCACATTATCAGCGTGATTTTCTTAAAAAATTGTCTCGTTTAGAACAAGGAAATTTTTTTTGTAGAAGACTATTATCAAGAATTGCAATCTGGCATGATTCGTTGTGGTATTGTAGAGGATAATGAGGCTATGCTTGCACGTTTCTTTGGTGATTTGAATAAAGAGGTTCAACATATTTTAGATTATAAGGAGTACAACACTATTACTCGCTTGTTTCATCTTGCTTGCAAAGCTGAACGTGAAGTGCAGGATCGTAAACCACCATGCAGGTTGTACATCGTCGTGGTCTCCGCGACAATCAGCGACACCATCTCGTGGGGCTGCACCAGCACCTACTACCTCCAAGTACACCAACGCCTGCATCACGAGCACCACCTGCTACTACTCCACCACCATCTACGGGTCCTCCTCGGAGTTCATCTTCGATGGCCTCTACAGGGAAGACGCGCGACATTCAGTGTCGCAAATGCTTGGGTTTTGGTCACATAGAAAGAGAATGCAGGACCAAACGTGTGATGTTCATGTGTGAAGACGGAGAATATGATTCTGTAAAGTGATTTTGATGAAGATACATCGAACCTTATTGCTGCATGTGATGGAGCCAATTCTGATTCTGAGAGAGAGATGGAGGTAATGGAAGCTGACACTGCTGATCAGTACAAGAGCTTAGTTGCACAACATGTGTTGAGTGTGCAATTGAGAAAATCTGAGCATGATCAACGCCACAATCTGTTTCAAACAAGAGGCGTTGTAAAAGAGCGAGCTATATGGATCATCATTGATGGAGGGAGTTGTAATCATCTGGCTAGCGTTCGTATGGTGGAGAAGCTTTCTCTTCCAACAAGACAACGCACACATCCATATTACATTCAATGGTTTGAGAGCTCTCGGAAGGTGAAGGTAACAAGAACTACACACGTGCATTTTAATATTGGTACATGTTATGATTTTGTTCATTGTGATGTTGTACCTATGCAAGCTTGTTCTTTGTTACTTGATAGACCTTGGCAATTTGATAGAGAATCTATTCATAATGGTAAAACGAATCAATATTGTCTTATGCATGATGGAGAGAAAATTGGTCTCAAACCTATGACTACTGAACAAAATCTAAAAGATGATCTTGCTAGAGCTAGTAGAGTAAAAAACGAGGAGAAACATAAGAGAGAAAATTGGATTGTTGCTGCAGATTTTGTGCCACATAAGACCAATACTAAATCTGATTCGAACCATGCTACTGAAATTCGTTTGAAATTTTTTTGTTTGCTTGCTAGCAAATCTGATATTGCTGAACTTGATGTGAACACTACTCCATGTTATACTATTATTTGCAAAGAAGTTATGTTTTCATTTGAGGATATGCCTTCTTCTTTGCTACCTGCGGTTGTTAACCTTTTGCAGGAATTCATTGATGTGTTCCCACAAGATGTTCCACCTGGACTACCACCTATTCGTGGGATAGAACACCAGATTGATTTGATTCCAGGAGCTTCGCTGCCCAACTGTGTGCCATATCGTACCAATCCTGGAGAGACCAAAGAGATTCAGCGACAAATTCAGGTTCTACAAGATAAAGGTTACATTCGTGAGTCTCTTAGTCCATGTGTTGTTCCCATTATTTTGGTACCTAAGTGTAACGGCCCAGGGTAGTACCCCTATTAGATTTTTTATGTTCTTTTCTTTTGGGCATCATCATAGCATCATGCATGCATCTCATCCATGTTTCTTACAAAATAAAATTATTTTATAAACCCTTCTTACTCTATTTTCCCTCTAATATGGTTTTTGTAAGACCTTCCCTTCTTTTCTTTGAACAAAACCCTAAACACTAAGTATCTACAAAACAAAATAACATGTTTTCAGATATTTCGTATTTCAAAAATAAAATTGGTTTGATCTATTTTGAATTTACAAAAGTTTTCAAAACAGTTTTAAAATAAAAAGAAAAGGAAAAGCTTTTCTAAAAAAGAAATACCCCCTCTAACCTGGACCCACTCATCTCTCAGCCCACCCTCTCTCCTTTTCCACCCGGCAACCCACCTTGGCCTCCCTCCTTTCCTCTCTCATGCGACCTGGCCCAGCCCAGCTTCCCCGTACCGTTTCGGCCCCCTCCTTCTCTTTCTTCCTCGACAGCGACCGCAGAGAGAAAGGTCACGCACGACGCGTAAGAGCTCCCGTGGTCCTCACCACCGCACCATCTCTCACATGCTCCCCCTTTATCTTCAGCCTCCAGAAACCCTAGCCCTTTTCCCTCCTCAAGCCGCCGCCGTTTCTTCCCCCTCTCTTCTTCTCTATGAGACCACCGAGCACCCCCGTGACCACCTCGCCATCGTCCCACCGTCTCCGACCAGCAAACGTTGTTCCAAGACCACCTCCAGCACCGTCTCGTCGTCCTCGTCCACCCGATGCAAGGAATCATCCAGGGACGCTCCGAATCACCGTCGCCAACCTCGTTTCTTCCTCAGCCCCGGTGGACCTTCTGCTCGATTCTGGCCGCCTTGGTCCACCTCTGACGTCACCGACCACACCAACAGCTTCGGGGTAAGTTCACGCACCCCCTGCACCTCCTCTCCTCTCTCCTTGCTTCCTGGTTCGTGTTCTCACTGTTGATGCCGAAGCCATTCCTGCAGATGCTCGCCGCCGGCATGCCCCGTTGCTTCCCCGGCGACAACTCTGCCCTTTTCTGGTTCACCACGACGAGGCGCTCCCGACGAGCCCTCTTTTTCTTCCTGGAACGTGGACAATCGCCCGCGCGCGATGCCGCCGCCCGCGGTGACCACCCTCTCCTGGGACGTGCAAGGCATCGAGCACCTTCCGTGCAGCAGCTCAACCTTCACCACGCAAGCAGCCGACGTGGCAGCGGCCCCACTTGTCAGCCTATGCGGCTAGGTAACCTGATACGTCCAAAACGTATCTACTTTCCCGAACACTTTTGCTATTCTTTTGCCTCTAATTTGTGTATTTTGGATACAACTAACACATACTAACGCTGTTTTCAGCAGAATTGCCCTGGTGTCTCGTTTTTGTGCAGAAATTCAACTTTCAGGAAAATCCTTGGAATTTATGTCGAAGGGCCTATTTTTCCAGAAGAATCACGGAGCCAGAAGGGCAGACCT
The DNA here is from genome assembly GCF_022539505.1 of Lolium rigidum. Classification (NCBI taxonomy): domain Eukaryota; kingdom Viridiplantae; phylum Streptophyta; class Magnoliopsida; order Poales; family Poaceae; genus Lolium; species Lolium rigidum. Next base: position 175,019,191 of record NC_061513.1, read on the forward strand.
GGGGGAGGCCCAGGCCCCCCAGACACTAGGCCGGCGCGGCCTGTAGGGGGGCGCGCCGCCCTAGTGTGTGGCCCCCTCGGCCAGCCTCTGACGCCCTCCTCTGGACTACTTAAGGGTTTCGATCTAAAAACGCGAGACGGGAAGTCGAAGTCGCCAGAAACCATCCAGTACGCCGCCACCGTCGCGAAACTCCGTCTCGGGACCAGAAACTCCGTTCGGCACTCCGCCGGGACGGGGAATTGGAGGAGATCATCACCACCGACGCCTCTCCATCGACCAGCCATGTTTCCCCCATCCATGTGTGAGTAATTCCCCGCTGTAGGCTGAAGGGGATGGTAGGGATTGGATGAGATTGGTCATGTAACAGCATAAGATTGTTAGGGCATAGTGCCTAGTGTCTGTAATTGGTACTTTTATGATATTGTTGCAACTTGTTATGCTTAATGCTTGTCACTAGGGCCCGAGTGCCATGATCTCGGATCTGAACATGTTATAAATTCATGATGATATTCATTGCTTTATGATCTTACCTGCAAGTTGTATACACGTATTGTTGTCCGGAACCCGAGGCCCCAAAGTGACAAGAATTGGGACAACCGGAGGGGAAGGCGGTGATATGAGGATCACATGTGTTCACGGAGTGTTAATGCTTTGCTCCGGTGCTCTATTAAAAGGAGTGCCTTAATATCCAGTAGATTCCCTAGAGGCCCGGCTGCCACCGGCTGGTAGGACAAAAGATGTTGTGCAAGTTTCTCATTGCGAGCACGTACGACTAAATATAGAACACATGCCTATTGATTGATTAGTACTTGGATACCGTTTTATTATTATCTGCAAATGCCCTGCCTTGATTGTTACATGAGTTTCTCTCATCCATGCAACGCCCGTTCATCCATCCATGTGCCTACAGTATTTTAATCATGTTGTTTACTATAATCACTACTACTGTCTTTGTTACTCTGCTGCTGATATTTCACCACTGCTATCGCTATAAAGCCGTACTCATCGATAAACTCTTGCGAGCAAGTCTCGTTTCCAGGTGCAGCTGAATTGACAACTCCGCTGTTAAGGCTTTCAAGTATTCTTTGTCTCCACTTGTGTCGAATCAATAAATTGGGTTTTACTTCCCGCGAAGACTGTTGCGATCCCCTATACTTGTGGGTCATCAAGACTATTTTCTGGCGCCGTTGCCGGGGAGCATAGCTTTATTTGCAAGTTCACTTGGATTGATATTGTTCGCTGCAAATTCTCCATCATGGGTAAACCTCGCGATACTAAAGTCGCCATATTACCATCCACTACAAGAAAAGGTACAACTCTGAGTACCTATGCTGCTCTTGATTCACCATCTCGTGATAGATAAACTTGTTTCACCACCACAAGCTTCACATGTCGGTACTTCGCTAGATCTGAAAATTCCTCTTATAATTTTGATGATGCTTCATTGTGCTTGATAATGATGGTTCATTGGGATCTTTTCTAGATGCTACAATTGCTAGGTCTAGACAAATTGAAAGTACTGAAACTCCTAATGAAAATGCTGCTACACTCGTTAATTCACCCGAGTCTCGTTGAATACTCTAGTGATGATCTTGATGAAGATTATGTAGAACTTGATGATGATTTTATTGATAAATGCAATGCTACTACTGATGCAAGAAAAATTAAAAAGTTGCTTGCACAACATACCGTTAGATATAAACTGTCTCCTGATCCTAAATTTGCCACATCTCCTATAAACATTAAGGATAAGGATTATAATTTTTCTCTTGATTTATCTCATATATCTATTGTTGAGAAAACACCTTTTTGTGGTACTGAAAAAGAAAGTGTTGTAGAACACATGATTGAGCTATCTACTCTGAGTAGCTTGTTTTCTGATGATGTTAAGAAGCGTACTTATTTCGTTGCTAAAAATTTTCCTTTCTCATTAAAGGATGATGCTAAAACTTGGTATAATAGTTTGCCACCTGATTCTATTAATAGTCCAAAAGAATTGCTTGATGTTTTCTTTCGGAAATACTTTCTGCTAGTGCTCAACATATTGCTTTGCAGAGAATTTATAATTTCGATCAGGAAGATGGAGAGAAATTGCCTGAGGCTTGGGCGAGATTTTGCTCTCTTATTAGAGCTCGGCCTGAACATGATTTGGAAAAGCATGATTTACTTGATATATTTTATATTGGACTAACCATTGAGTCTAGGGCATACCTGGATAGTTGTGCTGGTTGTGTTTTCAGGAAAAGAACTCCAGACGATGCTGAAGAATTATTGGATAGAATAGGCCGGAATCATGATGATTGGTCTACACCTGAACCAACCCCGACACCAATATTGAAGAAGAGGGGTATGATTAAATTAAATGATGAAGATATGAGGGAAGCCAAGAAATCTCTTAAAGAGAAGGGTATTAAATCCGAAGATGTGAAGAATTTACCTCCCATAGAAGATTTATGTAAGATCACTCCCCCTTCATCCATGATTGAGGTACACTCTCTTGAACGCTTTACTAGGAAAGATATTCCGTATTCAAAACCTCTTGCTCAATGCTTAGATGAGTTTGATAATTATATTGTTAAGCAAAATAATTTCAATATGAGAGTAGAGAATCATTTAATGGAAAATTCTCGAGATATTAGTGAATTGCATGGTATTGTGGAGAGAACCTCCAATGATGTTAAGATGCTTGTTAAACATTTTCATATGATTCAAACTCAAATTGATCAACTCACTAAAGTACAAAATGACTTGTTAAAAGATAATTCTAAAGAAGGATCCTGGGTTGATAAAGAAGAGGTTGAAGAAGAACCTGAAAAGCATGCTAAAAATAAAAAGTATACTAAAGAAGATTGTATTGCTAAGAAAGATGGTAATGAAAGAGAACCTTAGGTTCAAAAGCAAATGCCTTTTCCTGCTAAGAAACTAAAATCAAAGGAAGAAGAACACTATAATAAATTTTGTGATTGGATGAAACCTTTATTCCCGCAAATACCTTTGACTGATGCTATTAAATTGCCTCCTTATTCAAAGTATATGAAGGATATTGTCTCTAACAAAAGGAAAATTCCTAATGAGGAGATTTCTACTATGCTTGCTAATTACTCTTTCAATGGCAAAGTTCCAAAGAAGCTTGACGACCCAGGTATACCGACTATTCCTTGTTCTATTAAGAATAATTATGTTAGAACTTCTCTATGTGATTTGGGAGCAGGTGTTAGTGTTATGCCTTTCTCTCTTTACAAGAGACTTTATTTAGATAAGTTGATACCGACTGATATATCTTTGCAAATGGCTGATAAATCTACTGCTATCCCTATTGGTATATGTGAGGATGTTCATGTTCAAGTTACTAATAACTGCTTAATATTAACTGATTTTGTTGTGTTGGAAATGCCTAAAGATGATATTATGTCTATTATTCTTGGGAGACCTTTTCTTAACACCGCAGGGGCTGTTATTGATTGCAATAAAGGAAAACTTACTTTCAATGTCGATGACAAGGAGCATACCATTTATTTTCCCAAGAGGATTGATAAAGTATGTGGAGTTAATACAATTTCCAATGTGAGAACTATCAAAGTGGGAACTATTGATTGTCCTACATATGAGCCTAAGCAAGGATATCAAAATATTATGATTGGATCCATATCAATACAATACAAGGTAACATGATTGATTTGAGGTTTATTTCTTCTTATGTTATGTAAAATTTATTTGGTGGCAAGACTTGATCAACCTTGTTAACAAATTCATTTTATATGCATAGAGGAACTAAACAACATCTCTTTCTTCCTCCACTTGTTCTACTTGCTATAGCACTTTTTGTTTTGCAAAGTTCTTTAGTTAATTAGAGATTTCAAAAATCTTTTTCTGCCCAGTAATAATAAATTTAATACCCAGAAATGTGCATTTTTCAAAGTTTTCAAAAATTCACAAAAATTATACCGTTGGTCTTATGTTTCGAAGAGGGACCTGGGAGCACCTGGGGATGACCAGTGGGACCTGGGAGCACCTGGGCATGACCAGTGGGGCACCCCAGGGTGGCACCCCATAGGCCGGCGCGGCCAGCAAGGGGGGCGCGCCACCCTGTTGTGTGGGGCCCTCCTTGCCCCACTTCTTCATCTCTTTCTCCCATCTCATTCTCTCTCCCGAAAAACTCGCACCAGCTTTCTCTCACTCGCGTTTCTCGCTCAAGAGCTCAAGATTTCTCGATCTCTTTGCTCAGCCCAGCATTTCGTCTGAAATTTGGCACATTTGCTCTCCGGTATGTGACTCCTCCGATTATCCAAGTACAATTTTGTTTGGTTGAGTATATCTTGAATATTTTGCTGCTGTAGGTAACATGTTTAGTGAGCTTGCATGCTTGTTCTAAGTGGTAAAAATTAGTTTTGATGCATGTTTAGTACTCTAGCAAGTTCCTATAGTAGTTTTCCTCGATTATATGTCACCAAATCAAATTTTATAATGGTTGTTGAAAATTTTTAGAAAATGGAGTGGAATAGTCATCAACTAAACCAACAAGAATTGGAGGTGCAACAAGTTATGAGAGTTAACCGCGAAGAGGGAGTATACCCCTCTTACTACCCGTGCGTTGATTTTATGAGGAGTGCAGGAATCTTGCAAGATGTTCAAAAACTGATTTCCAATGCAGGGTTGGAAAGTTTTGTTGTTGGTGAACCGTACCAATATGAAAAATTGACCATGTCTGTGGGTCAGGATTTTGAATTCAATTGGTCTCAATCTAACCCCATGGTTCGATACAAAATTTATAATAAAACTGTCAACTTGCCATTCGTTGATTTTTGTGCAACAATTAGAGTGTCACAATGGGGATCATGCGAGAAGATAAGGGGACTGCCGCAGGAGCTCTTAAGTCTCTACAAGATGATTTGTTATGGAAGAAGCTTCTCAGAGGATGGTGGTAAAATCAGTAGTATTCAATTCCCAGCTATTCGCTACTTTGCTTATTTCATCACCAAGTGCGTTCTTGCTAGAAAGAATGCAAGTAAGTTATCTATCCAGGATTTAGCTTTTCTAGCTGCTGCATTACAAGGTGATAGGACTTATAATTTGGGTGCTTTTATAGCCTATAGACTTGCTACTAACCGTGAGAAGGGCGGAATTTTTGGAGGTCTCATCGCCTCTCGTTTATTAGCTATGCATGGTGTAGAACCTCACCATCTTGATATTCAGCTCTCCATAGAGAAACTTGACACAGTCTCCCTGATTAAGCATGAATTTGTTTCTGATTTGTCTAATTTGAGTAACCTGTCTTACAAGATAACATTTTAAAGAAAACTTGGAGAACAACTAAGAAAACTGAAAAACTAGTAGGATTGCCTGCACCTGTTCTGTTTAACCTTGATTCCAGGAAGGATTGGTCAGTCATGGAAGGTGAACTGAATGCATACGTAGAGGGAGATGGCCATCATGCAAGAGACGGCACGGAGGAAGCCGAGGGACACCTCGACTCGTCATCCGATGCAGCAAGTTCTTCGCATCAACATGTTGGGCATGAGGAGCCTTCACCCTTTTCTTCTGCACCAGGACCTTATTATGACTACGCCATGTATGATCCACCGGCGTGGAACCCTGACCCTCGCTGGGGTTGATCTCCACTTAGGTCAAAAGCCTAAGCTTGGGGGAGGTATACCGGCATCACTCATTCTTAGCATATTATAGTTGCTGGATACTTGTACATACTTGTTTAGCTTCTTGAAGTGGTTTTCTAATAAGAGGGAGATGATATTTGGGGAAGTGCTGATTGAAAACAGATTCTGGACTGATACAAAAAAAAATTCTCAAAAACAGCCAGAACGTTATTTTGCGAAGCCAATTTTTGTGCATGTTCCCCAGGTTATTATCTAACTTTCATTAGTTGAACACTTTTAGAGCTGAGCAGCGGAAGAATTTCTTACAAATCGATTACTGTACTGCTATCCAGTTTGACGAATTCCTGCTGCTTTGTGTTTATGTGACTCTTTTAGTTTTCATTCTCTTGTTTTTGCTTTGTTTCTTTCCTAAAACACAAAAAGACCAAAAATATTTCTGTTGTTTCTCTTTACCATTTGTTTATTTTGGTTTCTTGCTCTTATTTTCCTTTGTTTGCTATCGTTGGTTTGCTATAAGAAAATCCAAAAAGATTTTGCTTTTTTTGCTTGTTTCCTTTTGTTCTTGTTTCCAATTCGAAAACACCAAAAATATTTGCTGTTCTTCTTTGGTTTTGTAAAGTTCATTATGAGTTCAATGGTCTTCGGTGGCTGGAGCTTGGTTTTCATCCCATATTATTCAAGCTACACAAGTGAAAGGCAATAATGACGATCTACGATAATTCGACTGTGGTGAGAGGTGATCCGTGCATTTGACACACGTCCGTTGGGAACCCCAAGAGTAAGGTGTGATGCAGACAGTAGCAAGTTTTCCCTCAGAAAGAAACCAAGGTTTATCGAACCAGGAGGAGCCAAGAAGCACGTTGAAGGTTGATGGTGGCGGAATGTAATGCGGCGCACCAGGGATTCCGGCGCCAACGTGGAACCTGCACAACACAACCAAAGTACTTTGCCCCAACGAAACAGTGAGGTTGTCAATCTCACCGGCTTGCTGTAACAAAGGATTAACCGTATTGTGTGGAAGATGATTGTTTGCGAGAAAACAGTAAAACAAGTATTGCAGTAGATTGTATGCGATGTAAAGAATAGGACCGGGGTCCACAGTTCACTAGCGGTGTCTCTCCCATAAGATAAAAGCATGTTGGGTGAACAAATTACAGTCGGGCAATTGACAAATAGAGAGGGCATAATAATGCACATACATGATATGATAAATACAGTGAGATTTAATTGGGCATTACGACAAAGTACATAGACCGCTATCCAGCATGCATCTATGCCTAAAAAGTCCACCTTCAGGTTATCATCCGAACCCCTTCCAGTATTAAGTTGCAAAACAACGGACAATTGCATTAAGTATGGTGCGTAATGTAATCAATAACTACATCCTTAGACATAGCATCAATGTTTTATCCCTAGTGGCAACAACACATCCACAACCTTAGAACTTTCGTCACTCGTCCCGCATTTAATGGAGGCATGAACCCACTATCGAGCATAAATACTCCCTCTTGGAGTTAAGAGAAAAAACTTGGCCGAGCCTCTACTAATAACGAGAGAGCATGCAAGATCATAAACAACACATAGGTAATAGATTGATAATTAACATAACATAGTATTCTCTATCCATCGGATCCCGACAAACACAACATATAGTATTACAGATAGATGATCTTGATCATGTTAGGCAGCTCACAAGATCCAACAATGAAGCACATAAGGAGAAGACAACCATCTAGCTACTGCTATGGACCCATAGTCCAGGGGTGAACTACTCACTCATCACTCCGGAGGCGATCATGGCGATGAAGAGTCCTCCGGGAGATGATTCCCTCTCCGGCGAGGTGCCGGAGGTGATCTCCGGAATCCCCCGAGATGGGATTGGCGGCGGCGGCGTCTCGGTAAGGTTTTCCGTATCGTGGCTCTCGGCATCGGGGGTTTCGCGACGGAGGCTTTAAGTAGGCGGAAGGGCAACGCGGGGGCCACACGAGGGCCCCACACGCGAGGGCCGCGCGGCCAAGACCCGGGCCGCGCCGCCCGTTGTGGCGGCGCCTCGTGGCCCCACTTCCTTTCCCCTCGGTCTTCCGGAAGCTTCGTGCAAAAATAGGACCCCGGGCGTTGATTTCGTCCAATTCCGAGAATATTTCTTTACTAGGATTTCTGAAACCAAAAACAGCAGAAAACAGCAACTGGCTCTTCGGCATCTCGTTAAAAGGTTAGTGCCGGAAAATGCATAAATACGACATATAATGTGTATAAAACATGTAGATATCATCAATAATGTGGCATGGAACATAAGAAATTATCGATACGTCGGAGACGTATCAGCATCCCCAAGCTTAGTTCTGCTCGTCCCGAGCAGTGTAAACGATAACAAAGATAATTTACTGGAGTGACATGCCATCATAACCTTGATCATACTATTGTAAACATATGTAATGAATGCAGCGATCAAAACAATGGTAATGACATGAGTAAACAAATGAATCATAAAGCAAAGACTTTTCATGAATAGCACTTAAAGACAAGCATCAATAAGTCTTGCATAAGAGTTAACTCATAAAGCAATAAATCAAAGTAAAGGTATTGAAGCAACACAAAGGAAGATTAAGTTTCAGCGGTTGCTTTCAACTTGTAACATGTATATCTCATGGATATTGTCAACATAGAGTAATATAACAAGTGCAATATGCAAGTATGTAGGAATCAATGCATAGTTCACACAAGTGTTTGCTTCTTGAGGTGGAGAGAGATAGGTGAACTGACTCAACATAAAAGTAAAAGAAAGGTCCTTCAAAGAGGAAAGCATCGATTGCTATATTTGTGCTAGAGCTTTGGTTTTGAAAACATGAAACAATTTTGTCAACGGTAGTAATAAAGCATATGAGTTATGTAAATTATATCTTACAAGTTGCAAGCCTCATGCATAGTATACTAATAGTGCCCGCACCTTGTCCTAATTAGCTTGGACTACCGGATCATCGCAATACACATGTTTTAACCAAGCGTCACAAAGGGGTACCTCCATGCCGCCTGTACAAAGGTCTAAGGAGAAAGCTCGCATTTTGGATTTCTCGCTTTTGATTATTCTCAACTTAGACATCCATACCGGGACAACATGGACAACAGATAATGGACTCCTCTTTAATGCATAAGCATGTGGCAACAATTAGTGTTCTCATATGAGATTGAGGATATATGTCCAAAACTGAAACTTCCACCATGATTCATGGCTTTAGTTAGCGGCCCAATGTTCTTCTCTAACAACATGCATGCTCTAACCATTAAAGTGGTAGATCTCTCTTACTTCAGACAAGACGGACATGCATAGCAACTCACATGATATTCAACAAAGAGTTGATGGCGTCCCCAGGAACATGGTTATCGCACAACAAGCAACTTAACAAGAGATAAAGTGCATAAGTACATATTCAATACCACAATAGTTTTTAGGCTATTTTGTCCCATGAGCTATATATTGTAAAGGCGAATGATGGAAATTTAAAGGTAGCACTCAAGCAATTTACTTTGGAATGGCGGAGAAATACCATGTAGTAGGTAGGTATGGTGGACACAAATGGCATAGTGGTTGGCTCAAGGATTTTGGATGCATGAGAAGTATTCCCTCTCGATACAAGGTTTAGGCTAGCAAGGTTATTTGAAACAAACACAAGGATGAACCGGTGCAGCAAAACTCACATAAAATACATATTGTAAACATTATAAGACTCTACACCGTCTTCCTTTTTTGTTCAAAACTCAATACTAGAAATTATCTAGACTTTAGAGAGACCAAATATGCAAACCAAATTTTAGCAAGCTCTAGGTGTTTCTTCATTAATGGGTGCAAAGTATATGATTAAAGAGCTTAAACATGAGCACAACAATTGCCAAGTATCAAATTATTCAAGACATTTTAGAATTACTACATGTAGCATTTCCCGATTCCAACCATATAACAATTTAACGAAGAAGATTCAACCTTCGCCTTGAATACTATGAGTAAAGCCTAAGGACATATTTGTCCATATGCAACAGCGGAGCGTGTCTCTCTCCCACACAATGAATGCTAGGATCCATTTTATTCAAACAAAAACAAAAACAACAACAAACCGACGCTCCAAGCAAAGTATATAAGATGTGGCCGAATAAAAATATAGTTTCAGGGGAGGAACCTGATAATGTTGTCGATGAAGAAGGGGATGCCTTGGGCATCCCCAAGCTTAGACGCTTGAGTCTTCTTAAAATATGCAGGGGTGAACCACGGGGGCATCCCCAAGCTTAGAGCTTTCACTCTCCTTGATCATATTGTATCATACTCCTCTCTTGATACTTGAAAACTTCCTCCACACCAAACTCGAAACAACTCATTAGAGGGTTAGTGCACAATAAAAATTAACATGTTCAGAGGTGACATAATCATTCTTAACACTTCTGGACATTGCATAAAGCTACTGGACATTAATGGAATAAAGAAATTCATCCACCATAGCAAAAGAGGCAATGCGAAATAAAAGGCAGAATCTGTCAAAACAGAACAGTCCGTAAAGATGGATTTTATTTAGGCACCAGACTTGCTCAAATGAAAATACCCAAATTTAATGAAAGTTGCGTATATATCTGAGGATCACGCACGTAAATTGGCTTAATTTTCTGAGCTACCTACAGGGAGGCAGGTCGAAATTCGTGACAGCAAAGAAATGCGAAACTGCGCGAGTAATCCAAATCTAGTATTCACTTTACTATCAAAGACTTTACTTTGCACAACAAAACACAAAACTAAGATAAGGAGAGGTTGCTACAGTAGTAAACAACTTCCAAGACTCAAATATAAAACAAAAATACTGTAGTAAAAACATGGGTTGTCTCCCATAAGCGCTTTTCTTTAACGCCTTTCAGCTAGGCGCAGAAAGTGTAAATCAAGTATTATCAAGAGATGAGGCATCAACATCATAATTTTTTCTAATGATAGAATCAAAAGGTAACTTCATTCTATTTCTAGGGAAGTGTTCCATACCTTTCTTGAGAGGAAATTGATATTTAATATTACCTTCCTTCATATCAATAGTAGCACCAACGGTTCGAAGAAAAGGTCTTCCCAATATAATGGGGCAAGATGCATTGCATTCAATATCCAAGACAACAAAATCAACGTGTACAAGGTTATTGTTAACCATAATATGAACATTATCAATTCTCCCCAAAGGTTTCTTTTTAGCATTATCAGCGAGATTAACATCCAAATAACAATTTTTCAATGGTGGCAAGTCAAGCATATCATAGACTTTATTAGGCATAACAGAAATACTTGCACCAAGATCACATAAAGCATTACAATCAAAATCATTGACCCTCATTTTAATGATGGGCTCCCAACCATCTTCTAACTTCCTAGGAATATGATGAGGACATGATTACCTGCGATTTCAAGGCATATTTTGGTGAAAAAGATGAGACTACGTCGAGGACGACTTCAATTCAAGTTGGGGAGGATGATGAGGACATCGCTATGATAGATACAACCAATACTCCTACAACCACATCTCCGGTACCTTCGTTACTAGGAATCCTTCCTGATATATATGAGAATATGATGCTGCCTAAATCAAATGTATTTATATTATTTAGGAATGGATCTAGCATGGACGCCAAGCATTGGATTAGGAACGTGCATGGAGATGGCAACGGACATGCAAGGATTCGGGATGGCGTTGCAAGCGAGGATTTCAGAACATTGAAGCCACCATAGTGAAGCAATGATGCTTGGATGAATTATACAAGTTACTCCATCATAAATTCGTCCAAAGAGTTAGTTTTGGTGCTGCGTCACCTTATTTAATGGGCCGGGCCCATGTATTTTCGGATTAGGTATTTTAGGGGATTTTAAGAGGCCATATAAGTGGAGGAAGGCCCATTTAGGGGTGTTTTTGGCCAACCCTAGCTGGTTGGACGAAAATCCCTTCACTTCCCCCATATATCCCTCTGTAGCCGTCATTAGAACTTGGATTTTGATTAGATTAAAAGTTAGCCAATTGCTGCAACTACGTGTACTTCTTTTGAGGCCAACGCCCAGAACAAGACCGACTATTCGGAATCCCACCATTATCAATCAAGCTTTCATCTTTATCCGCAATATTCTGATTGCATCTTTAGTTCTTACTTGTTCTCGATTTCAGGTAGGAATTAAGACCCTCGCTGGTCAGGCTGATCGTGCTCCCGCAAGATCAGTAACTCCCGGAGATTGTCCTAGCGATTGCATTGGCGCACGAGCTTTGCACGTGTAGTCGGATCGTCAAGCACGAACTCCACCAACAAATCGATCTATCCACGTCTCATCGAAAGATCGGCCACCTTTGCCCTATCAAGTGGTATCATATTTCAGGTTGCTCGGTGAGATTTACAGTTTTCCTAGTGTAGATTTATTTTTACCTATAACCCAGAAAAAAGCCCCACAAAAAGAAGTTAGATTAGTTCATCCTCACCTAAAAACCAGTCTTAGCCTTTTCGCTATCACCACTTTGTTTTTGTTTTGTTGAATTTTCGTTGCATCGTGTGTCGAGTTGCTGGTTTTTAGATCTAGTCTTTTAGAGTTTCGAGTTCTAGTCACGTTTTGTCACGTCGCTGAATTCTGGTTACCTTCCGCCATTCGCTGCGATCAATTCTTATTTTGTCCACGTATAACGACGGTGCACTACCTCCATCAGCGATCCAATATCCTGCACCATTACATCGTCTGCCTGGCTTCCACGAAATATCATTGTCATCCTTTTCGTACTGCCGTCGTCCAGATATTTTTTGTTCTTCTGCTTGGTTCCCATCGCATACACTATCCATCACGTAAAGTTTCGACTCCTTATGCCTGTTTCCTTTCTGATGAGATCGTTACCTATTTGAGAGGAGAAAACGAAGGAAGGTTATTTTACTTTGGAAAGCTTGGTCAATCAGAAGATACGTATTGGTCTATAACTCTTTGGAGAGAGAGTTTTGTTTGGAAACGATTAGCTGCGTGTCTACTTTGGAAAGCTTTGAACGGCAAGGCGAGTGCCAACTTTTGTGCCTACCAGTTTGTCCGTCTATACTAGAACCATGAACTGACAGATCGGCAGAAAAAAAAAGAGAGAGGGAAAAAGAAAAAAAAAAGAAAAAAAAAGAAGAAAAAAAGAAGAAGGTAAAGGCCGATCTGTTTATATCTGCTAGTTTGGAAAGTTACGTTGATTAGCTGATCTAGTTTGAGAAGTCAAAAAAAAAAAAAAAAACTGAGAAGTGCTTCGTTGAATAGATCTTGCTGGGGCAAGGAAGCTAGAGGTGGTACACGTACATCATCCTTGCACGCCTCGGCTTGCAACCTCTTTTTCTTTGTTCGCTGTTTCTCAGCTGCACTCCACTTCACCAGTATACTGCCTGCACGGCGCTTCTGCCCGTTTTTCTTGCGCCCTATCGTCTGACAGTCCAGCGCCACGGGCACTCGGAGTTTCATCTCCGCCATTGTCTTCCGTTCTAGCCATCACTGTCACGTGCTCGTTCGTCAGATATTATAGTTACGTGATTTCTTTGTGTATTAGGCTCGCGTCTCTAGCACGGTCTAGCCTAGAACCAGCACTTGACTACTTTGAACGGATTTTCAGCTTTACATTAATTATTGTGGTGGTAGTTCCATATATTTTGAGCCTACCTACCGCTATACATATTTCTACACCGTGTGTTGTACGTGTGCCTGGCAATCGCTCCGCTCAATCTTCGGAGTTACTTGACTGCTGGTTGCCGATCGCCGCCTCCTGAATGGTAAGAACTTGTAAGAATTTTTGTCTGCAATTTTGTGAGCGGCATACCACCACTACCACCTAGTAGTTGATAGGAACATATACTTGTTATTTGTTTCTTGTTTTCTACTAATCATGTCAGCTTCTGGAGTTAGAATTTCTTGGGCGTCGACTATGGTTGGCGATGTGCCGCCACCTAGCAAACTGCAACAACGACCACGAACGGTTAAGACACATGATCAGGTTACATTTTTTATGCCACCATTTAATGGTCGTTATAATCCTGGTTTTTATATTGATTGGGAGTTAGAGATAAATGATTTATTTGTTTCCCATAATTTTTCTGAGCGAAAGAAAATAAAAACTACAATTAGTACATTCACTGATTTTGCTTCTTTATGGTGGAATGAATATTGTCGGTTATACCCTGATTATATACCTACTACCTGGCACGATTTGAAACTTGCTATGCGGCATAGATTTGTTCCATCATGGTATACTCGTGATATGGTTAGAAAATTGAAAAATCTAAATCAAGGTAGTTACACGGTTCAAGAATATTATGATGCGTTAGACACTACCTTGTTGCATTCGTTTTTAGAAGAAAATGAAGATGATTTTATGGACAGATTTTGGAGAGGTTTAAACCGTGACATTCAAGACATACTTATGCATGAAGAATTTTATTCTATCGATTGTATGTTTCTTCTTGCTTGCAAAGCTGAACAGGACATAAAGAGACATATAACAAACAAGCGCAAGAAGAAGGTGAATGTTCTCGCTTTTCCATCAACCGTGGTCGAAACATCTCGCGTTGTTGACGAGCCAGCTTCAAGAGTTCCTCCATCATCAGAAACATTTGTTCAAAGTTGTGGTGAAGGTACTCAGTTTGTTCCTACACTCGAGATTGATCAATGTCATGTTAATTTAACTATGCCACATGTTGAGTTTGTCGATGATTTGGTCACACCACCTATATTAGAGGATTGTGCTATTAATTTGAATGTCTTATGTGATCAAAAAACTGAGATAGATGATGATTTACGTGCACCTATTGTTGATTCTAATTCAAGCTTTCATATGAGTGAGCTTGTTGAGATAAGTGACACTGAGAATGGACCATGTGACATAATTTTTGCATCTGATTTGGCTCACATAAAACTGGTTAGACATGATGAAGTGATAACTGAAATTTCCAATGATATATGTTTATGGTCTATTCAGATGGATCCTCCTTTATCCTTGTCACATGCTAGAAACAAGATTGCTGAACTAAAATGTTTAAACAGTGTTTATGCCCCTGATTTTACTTTTAATTTGGTTGGGCGGTATGACATAGCAGATATTTTTATGGTGCATAGGATTTGCATCATGTGTGATGATTCTTGTAGTGCCAATGAAACTGAATTTGTGAAAGTGCTTTCTCATTTTGATATGACCTCCAATGTTGGTATTCATTCTATGCCAAATAACTTGCTACAAAATTGTTTAATTCAACATAGTGTGGCTAGTAAATTTGAGACCTTGCATTTTGGTTTACCAACTTTGGGATGGTTTAATGATGAGCATTATAATTTGAAAGGAGTTAATATGTGCTTAACTTATATCTGCAAACTGAGTTGTGATAAATGTTTAATGGGGACTAATGAGCTTCTACGCTACTACAATACTTGTATATGTACAAAATTAAATGGGAAACATGAGAGAGCTGTTAAAACGGATGACATATACATATACCATGCATATACCTTGTCTCTTTTGTTAGCATGTTTACAGAATAAACATCGCCGAGGACGGCTTTTCTTTCAAGAAAGGGAGGATGATGAGGACATGATTACCTGCGATTTCAAGGCATATTTTGGTGAAAAAGATGAGACTACGTCGAGGACGACTTCAATTCAAGTTGGGGAGGATGATGAGGACATCGCTATGATAGATACAACCAATACTCCTACAACCACATCTCAGGTACCTTCGTTACTAGGAATCCTTCCTGATATATATGAGAATATGATGCTGCCTAAATCAAATGTATTTATATTATTTAGGAATGGATCTAGCATGGACGCCAAGCATTGGATTAGGAACGTGCATGGAGATGGCAACAGACATGCAAGGATTCAGGATGGCGTTGCAAGCGAGGATTTCAGAACATTGAAGCCACCATAGTGAAGCAATGATGCTTGGATGAATTATACAAGTTACTCCATCATAAATTCGTCCAAAGAGTTAGTTTTGGTGCTGCGTCACCTTATTTAATGGGCCGGGCCCATGTATTTTCGGATTAGGTATTTTAGGGGATTTTAAGAGGCCATATAAGTGGAGGAAGGCCCATTTAGGGGTGTTTTTGGCCAACCCTAGCTGGTTGGACGAAAATCCCTTCACTTCCCCCATATATCCCTCCGTAGCCGTCATTAGAACTTGGATTTTGATTAGATTAAAAGTTAGCCAATTTGCTGCAACTACGTGTACTTCTTTTGAGGCCAACGCCCAGAACAAGACCGCCTATTCAGAATCCCACCATTATCAATCAAGCTTTCATCTTTATCCGCAATATTCTGATTGCATCTTTAGTTCTTACTTGTTCTCGATTTCAGGTAGGAATTAAGACCCTCGCTGGTCGAGCTGATCGTGCTCCCGCAAGATCGGTAACTCCCGGAGATTGTCCTAGCGATTGCATTGGCGCACGAGCTTTGCACGTGTAGTCGGATCGTCAAGCACGAACTCCACCAACAAATCGATCTATCCACGTCTCATCGAAAGATCGGCCACCTTTGCCCTATCAGAATAGAGGTTTCAAGTTTTAGTTTCTCTTCTCTAGCTTTTATGAGAGCATTTGTAATATGTTTTGTGAAAGCCAAGTTTATAGCACTAGCATTAGGACTCTTAGCAAGTTTTTGCAAGAACTTTATAACTTCAGAGATGTGGCAATCATCAAAATCCAAACCATTATAATCTAAAGCAATGGGATCATCATCCCCAATGTTGGAAAAAATTTCAGCAGTTTTATCACAGGCACTTTCAGCAGTTTTAGCAGTTTTTTGCAGTTTTGCAGGCTTTGCATTAGGAGTAGAAACATTGCCAACACCAATTATTTTACCATTATTAGTAGGAGGTGCAGCAACATGTGGATCATTAACATTACTAGTGGTGGTAATAGTCCAAACTTTAGCTACATTATTCTCTTTAGCTAGTTTTTCATTTTCCTCTCTTTCCCACCTAGCATGCAATTCAGCCATCAATCTTATATTCTCATTAATTCGAACTTGGATGGCATTTGCTGTAGTAGTAATCTTATTATCAATATCCCTATTAGGCATAACTTTCAATTTTAAAAGATCAACATCAGAGGCAAGTCTATCAACTCTAGAAGCAAGAATATCAATTTTATCAAGCTTTTCCTCAACAGATTTGTTAAAAGCAGTTTGTGTACTAATAAATTCTTTAAGCATGGCTTCAAGTCCAGGGGTTGTGTTCCTATTATTGTTGTAAGAATTCCCATAAGAATTAGCATAACCGTTACCATTATTATAAGGATATGGCCTATAGTTATTACTAGAATTGTTCCGATAAGCATTGTTGTTGAAATTATTATTTTTAATGAAGTTCACATCAACATGTTCTTCTTGGGCAACCAATGAAGCTAACGGAACATTATTAGGATCAACATTAGTCCTATCATTCACAAGCATAGACATAATAGCATCAATCTTATCACTCAAGGAAGAGGTTTCTTCGACAGAATTTACCTTCTTACCTTGTGGAGCTCTTTCCGTGTGCCATTCAGAGTAATTAATCATCATATTATCAAGGAGTTTTGTTGCTTCACCAAGAGTGATGGACATAAAGGTACCTCCAGCAGCTGAATCCAATAGGTTCCGCGAAGAAAAGTTCAGCCCTGCATAAAAGGTTTGGATGATCATCCAAGTAGTCAGTCCATGGGTTGGGCAATTTTTTACCAAAGATTTCATTCTTTCCCAAGCTTGTGCAACATGTTCATTATCTAATTGCTTGAAATTCATTATGCTACTTCTCAAAGATATAATTTTAGCGGGAGGATAATATCTACCAATAAAAGCATCCTTACATTTAGTCCATGAATCAATACTATTCTTAGGCAAAGATAGCAACCAATCTTTAGCTCTTCCTCTTAATGAGAAAGGAAACAATTTCAATTTAATAATATCACCATATACATCCTTATACTTTTGCATTTCACATAGTTCAACAAAATTATTAAGATGGGCAGCAGCATCATCGGAACTAATACCCGTAAAATTGCTCTCTCATGACAAGATTCGAGTAAAGCGGGTTTAATTTCAAAGAATTCTGTCTGTAGTAGCAGGTGGAGCAATAGGTGTGCATAAGAAATCATTATTATTTGTGGTTGTGAAGTCACACAACTTAGTATTTTCAGGGGTAGCCATTTTAGCAGTAGTAAATAAAGCAAACTAGATAAAGTAAATGCAAGTAACTAATTTTTTTGTGTTTTTGATATAGAAAGCAAGACAGTAAATAAAGTAAAGCTAGCAACTAATTTTATTGTGTTTTGATATAATGCAGCAAACAAAGTAGTAAATAAAATAAAGCAATACAAAAACAAAGTAAAGAGATTGGGAAGTGGAGACTCCCCTTGCAGCGTGTCTTGATCTCCCCGGCAACGGTGCCAGAAAAAGAGCTTGATGCATGCAGTTGACACACGTCCGTTGGGAACCCCAAGAGGAAGGTGTGATGGAGACAGTAGCAAGTTTTCCCTCAGAAAGAAACCAAGGTTTATCGAACCAGGAGGAGCCAAGAAGCACGTTGAAGGTTGATGGTGGCGGAATGTAATGCGGTGCAACACCAGGGATTCCGGCGCCAACGTGGAACCTGCACAACACAACCAAAGTACTTTGCCCCAACGAAACAAGTGAGGTTGTCAATCTCACCGGCTTGCTGTAACAAAGGATTAACCGTATTGTGTGGAAGATGATTGTTTGCAGAAAACAAGTAAAACAAGTATTGCAATGAGATTGTATGCGATGTAAAGAATAGGACCGGGGTCCACAGTTCACTAGCGGTGTCTCTCCCATAAGATAAAAGCATGTTGGGTGAACAAATTACAATCGGGCAATTGACAAATAGAGAGGGCATAACAATGCACATACATGATATGATAAATATAGTGAGATTTAATTGGGCATTACGACAAATTACATAGACCGCTATCCAAAGCATGCATCTATGCCTAAAAAGTCCACCTTCAGAGTTATCATCCGAACCTCTTCCAGTATTAAGTTGCAAAACAACGTGACAATTGCATTAAGTATGGTGCGTAATGTAATCAATAACTACATCCTTAGACATAGCATCAATTTTTTATCCCTAGTGGCAACAAGACATCCACAACCTTAGAACTTTCTCGTCACCGTCCCGCATTTAATGGAGGCATGAACCCACTATCGAGCATAAATACTCCCTCTTGGAGTTAAGAGAAAAAACTTGGCCAGAGCCTCTACTAATAACGGAGAGCATGCAAGATCATAAACAACACATAGGTAATAGATTGATAATTAACATAACATAGTATTCTCTATCCATCGGATCCCGACAAACACAACATATAGTATTACAGATAGATGATCTTGATCATGTTAGGCAGCTCACAAGATCCAACAATGAAGCACATAAGGAGAAGACAACCATCTAGCTATTGCTATGGACCCATAGTCCAGGGGTGAACTACTCACTCATCACTCCGGAGGCGATCATGGCGATGAAGAGTCCTCCGGGAGATGATTCCGCTCTCCGGCAGGGTGCCGGAGGTGATCTCCAGAATCCCCCGAGATGGGATTGGCGACGGCGGCGTCTCAGTAAGGTTTTCCGTATCGTGGCTCTCGGTACTGGGAGTTTCGCGACGGAGGCTTTAAGTAGGCGGAAGGGCAACGCGGGGGGCCACACGAGGGCCCCACACGCCAGGGCCGCGCGGCCAAGACCTGGGCCGCGCCGCCCTGTTGTGGCGGCGCTCGTGGCCCCACTTCCTTCCCCCTCGGTCTTCCGGAAGCTTCGTGCAAAAATAGGACCCCGGGCGTTGATTTCGTCCAATTCCGAGAATATTTCTTTACTAGGATTTCTGAAACCAAAAACAGCAGAAAACAACAACCGGCTCTTCAGGCATCTCGTTAATAGGTTAGTGCCGGAAAATGCATAAATATGACATATAATGTGTATAAAACATGTAGATATCATCAATAATGTGGCATGGAACATAAGAAATTATCGATACGTCGGAGACGTATCAAGAGGCTGGTATGAACTCTATTTGTTTTCATTTTTGTACATATACTCATCCATGTGAGCATGCTTAGTTGGTTCATGTGAGGTATATGTCATTTAAGAAAGTCTAGTAGTTCATGATCTCTCATGCTTAGCTCCAATTTATTAATATGAGTAGCATATCATAAATATTTGCTTGTATTGCTTTATTCATAGATAGGTATGACATTGTGGTATCCTCCTCTGAATAATTCACTTGAATCAACTTGGCACATGCTCACGCATGCATATGACTGAACAAAAGTCAATTAAGCCTCGATGATTTACTTTACCTCGAATTCTTGTATCACTTTTATGCCTCCGTTAATTTATTTTGTCGCAAGCATGATTATGACGATTCATCGCTCTCTTGATTGTCGCTTCCCGCTCTATTGCTAGCCTTCACTTGTACTAAGCGGGAACGCTGCTCGTGCTTCCAAACCCCTGAAAACCAAGTTATTCCAGAGTGTCCACCATAAATACCTATGCATGGCATTTCAAACCATTCCAAGTAAATTCTCATGTGCTACCTTTAAAACCCTCAAAATGCTTCTCAATTTGTGTCGATGTTTTATAGCTCATGAGGAAATATGTGGTGTTTATCTTTCAATCTTGTCATTTACTCTTGATAGACTTTCAGAATGGACTAGTGGCACATCTGCTTATCCAATAATTTTGCAAAAAGAGCTGGCAACGGGGTTCCCAGCCCCAATTAATCAACTTTCATTAATAATTCTCTTCACATGTTTTGCCCTGATTTATCAGTAAGCAACTTAAATTGCAAATAGACACTCCTCCATGGTATGATATTGTTGGAAGGCACCCGAGGATTCGGTTAGCCGTGGCTTGTGTAAGCAAAGGTTGGGGGGAGTGTCATCCATAATAAAACTAAAGTACATGTGTAAACAAAAGAGAAGAGGGATGATCTACCTTGCTGGTAGAGATAACGTCCTTCATGGGAGCCGCTCTTGAAAGTCCGG
>NC_061513.1:175039933-175136410 GCF_022539505.1 Lolium rigidum
TATATAATGATGAGAGATGGACCGCGATTCCCAGCTATCTACACTAGTGGTAACTCTCCAATAACAAGTGTTGGGTGAACAAATTACAGTCGGGCAATTGATAGGATTGAAATAGCATTAAGACAGAACATCAAGATCATTAATCATGTAGGCATGTTTTCCATATATAGTCATACGTGCTCGCAATGATAAACTTGTACAACATCTTTTGTCCTACCAGCCGGTGGCAGCCGGGCCTCTAGGGAATCTACTGGAAATTAAGGTACTCCTTTTAATAGAGCACCGGAGCAAAGCATTAACACTCCGTGAAAACATGTGATCCTCATATCTAAGCCTTCCCCTCCAGTTGTCCCAATTTCTGTCACTTTGGGGCCTTTGGTTCCGGACATAGACATGTGCATACAACTTGTAGATACAATCTAAGCAATAATTATAGAGCTTAAATCTAAGATCATGCCACTCGGTCCCTAGTGACAAGCATTAAGCATAACAAGATTGCAGCAACAATAACTTCATAAACTTTGTAGATAGACAATCATAACGTAACAATCCATCGGATCCCGACAAACACAACACCGATTACATCGGATGAATCTCAATCATGTAAGGCAGCTCATGAGATCATTGTATTGAAGTACATGGGAGAGATGATACCAACTAGCTACAGCTAGAACCCGTAGCCCATGGGGGAACTACTCACGGAGCATGATGGAGGCGATGGCGTTGATGGAGATGGCTTCCGGGGGCACTTCCCCGTCCCGGCAGGGTGCCGGAACAGAGACTTCTGTCCCCCGAAACGGATTTTCGCGATGGTGGCGGCGCCCCTGGAGTCTTTCTGGAGTTTCGTCAAAAGGTATCGAGTTTTTAGGTCGAAAGGGCTTATATAGGCAAAGATTCGGAGTCGGAGGGGCCACGGGGCCTCCTCCCCATAGGCCGGCGCGGCCAGGGTGGAGCCCGCGCGGCCCTGTCGTGTGGAGCCCCCCTGGCTCGCCTCCGACTCTCCTTCGGTGTTCTGGGGCCTTCCGGAAAAATAAGATGTTTGGCGTTGATTTCGTCCAATTCCGAGAATATTGCCCGAACAGCCTTTCGGAACCAAAAACGATGTAAAACAGGAACTGGCACTTCGGCATCTTGTTAATAGGTTAGTTCCGGAAAATGCATAAAAACATTATAAAGTGCAAGCAAAACATGTAAGTATTGTCATAAAAAAAGCATGGAACATCAGAAATTATAGGTACGTTGGAGACGTATCAACGTGTGTCTCACGCGCCATCAAGCATATTTTCTGGCGCCGTTGCCGGGGAGATCAAGACACGCTGCAAGGGGAGTCTCCCACATCCAATCTCTTTACTTTGTTTTTGTCTTAGTTTACTTTACTTTATTTACTGCTTTGTTTGCTCTCTATATCAAAAATACAAAAAAATTAGTTGCTAGTTTTACTTTATTTAATGTCTTGTTCTCCATATTAAAAACACAAAAAATAGTTACTTGCATTTACTTTATTTACCTTTTGTTTATTTCATCATGTTTCCTCCTAAGTACACTCTAAAAGACATACCGGTGGGACGAGGGTCTATAATTGGAAGAGATAATATAGAAGATTTTTTCACTCAGGTTAGTACAGCTGAAGATTTTGAAGATAGACACTTGGTAGAACTTTCTCCTACTTATGAAATTGCTGCTGCTTCTTTAGTACACATGTTGGAAACTAAATTTGTTAATCTCAATCCTATAATTCAACACATGTTTCTTACACTCTGTGATATGGAGGAAGGAGAAAAGAAAGATTTTGTCTTAGAAACCCTTCTTAAAGAATTTGGTGGTGTAGCAAGAGAGGCTAGAAAAGTCTTTATTAAATATAAGATTCTTGGCTCTTATACCAACTTTGCTGGTACCCTTGAAAAAATAGAAAAATATAGATTAAAGTACACTAATAAAGTTAATTGTAAGGGGGAGATTAAGACATCAATACCTTGCAAGCTCCTAGGAATGCATGAAGCTCTAGAAAATAACTATGGTTGGCTTGTTCCTGAAAATTTGTTTGATGAGAATAGCAAGCCCAAGAGTAATGAAAAAGGAGCCTCTGAAACTTACATAAATAAGATACAATGCATAGTTGAGAAAACTCCAAACCCTCTGTTGATGCTTCATCTCTCGACAATACTTGATTCACACTTTCTGCGCCTAGCTGAAAGGCGTTAAAGAAAAGCGCTTATGGGAGACAACCCATTATTTTACTTCTGCACTTTTGTTTTATATTTGAGTCTTGGAAGTTGCTATTACTGTAGCAACCTCTCCTTATCTTGATTTTATTGCATTGTTGTGCCAATTAAAGTCTTTGATAGTAAAGTCAATACTAGATTTGGATTACTGCGCCGGAACAGATTTCTTGCTGTCACGAAATTGAGCCGCCCCTGCTGTAGAAAATTTAGAAAAATCTGCCAATTTACGTGCGTGATCCTCAGATATGTACGCAACTTTCATTCAATTTGGGCATTTTCATCTAAGCAAGTTAAGTGCCCCTGAAAAATTCGTCTTTACAGACTGTTCTGTTTTGATAGATTCTGCCTTTTATTTTGCGTTGCCTGTTTTGCTATGTTTGATGGATTTCTTTGTTTCATTAACTTTCAATAGCTTTGTGCAATGTCCAGAAGTGTTAAGAATGATTATGTCACCTCTGAATATATGAATTTTCAAGTATGCACTAACCCTCTAATGAGTTTGTTTTGAGTTTGGTGTGGAGGACGTTTTCAAGGGTCAAGAGAGGAGGATGATACAATATGATCAAGAAGAGTGAAAATTCTAAGCTTGGGGATGCCACCGTGGTTCATCCCTGCATATTTTAAGAAGACTCAAGCATCTAAGCTTGGGGATGCCTAAGGCATCCCTTCTTCATCGACAACTTATCAGGTCACCTCTAGTGAAACTATATTTTTATTCCGTCACATCTTATGTGCTTTACTTGGAGCGTCTGTTTGTTTTTATTTTTGTTTTTGTTTAAATAAAATCGGATCCTAGCATTCTTTGTTTGGGAGAGAGACACGCTCCGCTGTTTCGTATGAACACATATGTTCTTAGCTTTATTCTTAATGTTCATGCCGGAGGTTGAACTACTTCGTTCATTGTTATATGGTTGGAAATAGAGGAAAATGCTGCATGTGGTAATTGGTATAATGTCTTGAATAATTTGATACTTGGAAATTGTTGTGCTCATATAGATCATGTTTAAGCTCTTGCATCATGTACTTTGTACCTATTAATGAAGAACTACATAGAGCTTGTTAAAATTTGGTTTGCATGATTGATCTCTAGAGTCTAGATATTTTCTGGTTAAGGTGTTTGAACAACAAGGAGACGATGTAAAGTCTTATAATGCTTACAATATGTTCATATGTGAGCTTTGTTGCACCATTTTATACTTGAGTTTGCTTCAAACAACCTTGCTAGCCTAGCCTTGTATTGAGAGGAATTCTTCTCGTGCATCCAAATCCTTGAGCCAAAAACTATGCCATTTGTGTCCACCATACCTACCTACTACATGGTATTTCTCTGCCATTCCAAAGTACATTTCTTGAGTGCTACCTTTAAAAATTCTATCCTTTGTCTTTGCAATATATAGCTCATGGGAAAATAGCCTTAAAAACTATTGTGGTGAAGAATATGTAGCTATGTATCTTATTTCTTAATAAGTTGCTTGTTGAGCGGTAACCATGTTTCTGGGGACGCCATCAACTTTTACCTTTGTTGAATATCATGTGTGTTGCTATGCATGTTCGTCTTGTCTGAAGTAAGGGCGATTTTCATGATCAAATGGTTTGAGTATGCATATTGTTAAAGAACAACATTGGACCGCTAACTAAAGCCATGATCCATGGTGGAAGTTTCAGTTTGGACAATTAATCCTCAATCTCTTATTAGAATTTTAACTGTTGTTGAATGCTTATGCATTAAAGAGGAGTCCATTATCTGTTGTCTATGTTGTCCCGGTATGGATGTCTAAGTTGAGAATAATCAAAAGCGAGAAATCCAATGCGAACTTTCTCCTTAGACCTTTGTACGAGCGGCATAGAGGTACCCCTTTGTGACACTTGGTTGAAACATATGCTATGCAATGATAATCCATGTTAATCCAAGCTAATTAGGACAAGGTGCGAGCACTATTGGTATACTATGCATGAGGCTTGCAACTTATAGGATATCTTATACATAACACATATGATTTATTACTACCGTTGATAAAATTGTTTCTTGTTTTCAAAATGAAAAGCTCTAGCACAAATATAGTAATCCATGCTTCCCTCTGCGAAGGGCCATCTTCTACTTTATTGTTGAGTCAGTTTACCTATTCTTTCTATCTTAGAAGCAAACACTTGTATCAACTGTGTGCATTGATTCTTACATGTTTACCTATTGCACTTGTTATATTACTTTGTGTTGACAATTATCCATGAGATATACATGTTGAAGTTGAAAGCAACCGCTGAAACTTATATCTTTCTTTGTGTTGCTTCAAAGCTTTCTACTAAGAATTTATTGCTTTATGAGTAACTCTTATGCAAGTCTTATTGATGCTTGTCTTGAAATTATTATTCATGAAAAGTCTTTGCTATATGATTCATTTGTTTATTCATTGTCTTCACCATTGCTTCGAATCGCCGCATTCATCTCATATGCTTTACAATAGTATTGATCAAGATTATGATAGCATGTCACTTCGGAAATTATCTTTGTTATCGTTTACCTACTCGAGGGCGAGTAGGAACTAAGCTTGGGGATGCTTGATACGTCTCAAACGTATCTATAATTTCTTATGTTCCATGCTACTTTTATGATGATACTCACATGTTTTATACACACTTTATGTCATTATTATGCATTTTCCGACACTAACCTATTGACGAGATGCCGAAGAGCCGATTGTCTGTTTTCTGCTGTTTTTGGTTTCAGAAATCCTACAAAGGAAATATTCTCGGAATTGGACGAAATCAACACCCAGGGTCTTATTTTTCCACGAAGCTTCCAGAAGACCGAAAGGATTACGAAGTGGGGCGACGAGGCGACGCCACACCAGGGCCGCGCCGCCAAGGGTGGGGCCGCGCCGCCCTGTTGTGTGGGCCCCTCGTGACGCCCCCGACTCTACCCTTCCGCCTACTTAAAGCCTTCGTCGCGAAAACCCCAGTACCGAGAGCCACGATACGGAAAACCTTCCAGAGACGCCGCCGCCGCCAATCCCATCTCGGGGATTCAGGAGATCGCCTCCGGCACCCTGCCGGAGAGGGGAATCATCTCCCGGAGGTCTCTTCATCGCCATGATCGCCTCCGGATCGATGTGTGAGTAGTTCACCCCTGGACTATGGGTCCATAGCAGTAGCTAGATGGTTGTCTTCTCCTCATTGTGCTATCATGTTAGATCTTGTGAGCTGTCTATCATGATCAAGATCATCTATCTGTAATGCTACATGTTGTGTTTGTTGGGATCCGATGAATATTGAATACTATGTCAAGTTGATTATCAATCTATCATATATGTTGTTTATGTTCTTGCATGCTCTCCGTTGCTAGTAGAGGCCCTGGCCAAGTTGATACTTGTGACTCCAAGAGGGAGTATTTATGCTCGATAGTGGGTTCATGCCTCCATTGAATCTGGGACAGTGACAGAAAGTTCTAAGGTTGTGGATGTGTTGTTGCCACTAGGGATAAAACATCGATGCTTTGTCTAAGGATATTTGTGTTGATTACATTACGCACCATACTTAATGCAATTGTCTGTTGTTTGCAACTTAATACTGGAAGGGGTTCGGATGATAACCTGAAGGTGGACTTTTCAGGCATAGATGCATGCTAGATAGAGGTCTATGTACTTTGTCGTAATGCCCTGATTAAATCTCATAGTACTCATCATGATATATGTATGTGCATTGTTATGCCTTCTTTATTTGTCAATTGCCCAACTGTAATTTGTTCACCCAACATGCTATTTCTTATCGGAGAGACACCACTAGTGAACTGTGGACCCCGGTCCATTCTTTACATCTGAAATACAATCTATCGCAATACTTGTTCTTTACTTGTTCTTCGCAAACAAACATCATCTTCCACACTATACATCTAATCCTTTGTTTACAGCAAGCTGGTGAGATTGACAACCTCACAGTTACGTTGGGGCAAAGTACTTTGATTGTGTTGTGCAGGTTCCACGTTGGCGCCGGAATCCCTGGTGTTGCGCCGCACTACACTCCGCCACCAACAACCTTCACGTGTTCCTTGACTCCTACTAGTTCGATAACCTTGGTTTCTTACTAAGGGAAAACTTGTTGCTGTACGCATCACACCTTCCTCTTGGGGTTCCCAACGGACGTGTGTCTCACGCGCCATCATGGGTTCAGAAGCCGTATCTTGTGCGGCGGGTTCTTCTGGGCAAGCACGATGACGCCACGGCAAAAGCCGACGAAGTAGTATCTAAAATATATCGATGAAGATAACATTCAGCACTAAGATGTTTAAGATTGAAAATAAAAAGGTAGATTAACCCTATGGATACTTGTTGAAAATGATGAGCTTTGCCTTGTCTACCTTGAGTAGATGAATTGAAATACCTCAACACACTCAACAAAGCACTTACCAACCAATTCAAGTGTGAAACAAAATAAAATCAAACATATGCATAGAGGCATATGTGCCTATGGCTATTTTTGTAAAACTTTACCCTAGGCCTTTCTACTTTATTTAGAGGATTGGAAAACCTTCACAAACCTTATCTAGTACTTCTCAAACACAATCCAAAGTGAAACAAAAGATTTTGAAAAGAAAGTAATAATGCCATAGAGGCATATGAGAGCAAAATATCAAATTTGTGAAATTGAGGATCTTGACCCTAAGACTTGTAGTGAATGGTTGGATAACTCCTATATACCATTTCAACACTCAACAACATCAATTGGGTCAAGCCTAGTCAAACTAAAAATCAACTGCAACATATGCATAGAGGCATATGTGGCACATAGTCATAATACTCAATTCTTGCCCTATGACTTTAAACCTTACCCAAATGATGTGAAACCATCTCTCAACCTAATATAACACTAAATTGACCCTAACCCATGCCCAAGTAAAGCAATGGGAACAATTTACAAGTTTAATGAAATTTGACACATCACCTCCTATGTGTTATGGCCATTTTTGCAAATCTTGACCTAGACACCCCCATTGCCTCAAAATGGTTTGAACCTTTGTCCCCGCACAATCTAACATCAAATAAACCTCACCCTTGTCAAAGTGAGGCCAAGAAAAATAAAAGAATAAAGAGTTAGAAATTCACAAAACCCTCACATATGGTTTATGCCATTTTTCCAAATATTTGACCTAGACCAATTTGGCCTTCACCAAGAGTTGAATAATGATACTAAACACTTATTACAACTTTTGGAATCAAAGAAACACAATTCAAATGAATTTCAAATTCAAATTTGGCTCACATATGATATTGGTCAAATCTGCCAATTATAGTCTGATCACTACTTTGAGCCCTTGCAATTCAATTTTTTCAAACTAAACTTTCTCAACTCTTTGCATGTCATCCAAGAGGACATCAAGATGAACAACTTTTGTAAAGACAACCATGCCAAATTCATCTTGGATCAAAAACTATGCTCATGCAAAGTTGGAACTTTTTAACATATGCAACAATCTCACTTGGTCAAATTTTGCTATTCTTTGATTTTTAACATTCCCCCACCACACATAGTTGTCTCTGATAATTTACCACTCAACTCAATTCATCACTTTCAAATTTTATAACCATATGAACTCAACCAAATTTGGGAAAAATTGTAAATTACCAATATGTAACTATTTGCCACTATTTGGAATAGTGACTCTACCCTCAACCCTAATGCTCCTAACTACTCTACTTGGTTCCCCTGTCCCCTCTCTGCCTCACACCACCACAGCAACCCTAGGAGAAACCCCAAGGAGGCCATGGACATGGCCATGCCCACCCATGCCGGCCATGTTGCCCCTCCACTCTCTCCTTCCTCTCCAAGCCATGGCCCTGCTGCCATTTAGCTCCACCTCACCTCCCTATGTCAACCTATGCAAACCCTGGTCGGAGAAGATGCCGAGGCTGGCCGGAAATCGCGCGCCCAAATCTCCCCAGGCATGCCGATCACGGCGTGGACACGCCCACAGACGCGCCACGGCCACCTGCCGCCCCGACGACCTGCGCAGCCCCTGGCCCCCTCTCGCACCCCGAGCTTGGCCGCCGCGACCGGAACCCGCCGGACACGCGCCATTACTCGCGCGAGGACCACCGCCGCTGACATCATCGCCCCTCCTCCGCACCTGTGCCGCCAGACCTCGACGTCGCGCGCGCCAACCAGACCGTCCCCCACCTCGCCAGCACGCGCTCCAGAACCGCCTGGAGACCAGGAAGCTCACGCGCACGCCGCCTTGCCCCTTCGCCGTCCAGAGCGCCGTCGCCATGCTTGCCCTCACCACACCCCCGCACACCTCCTTGCTTCTATAAATAGAGCTGTCCCCGCGCTATCTCCCCCACAGCAAAGTTCTTCCCCACTCTCTTCTGATCCTCCTCGTCAACTCCTCTCACTCAATTACTCACCGGAGCCGCCCAATCGAACGCCGGAGCCCGCGGCGGACCTGAGATCGCCGCCATCGATTTAGGCCACCATTCGAGCCGTCGTCTGCGCCATCTGCTTCCTCGTCCTCGACAACGTCGTCCGGCACCGTCGCTGATCCTCGCCGGAGCTCCAGCTCGCCGCAGACCCCCTGCCGTAGCCGCCAGCACCTCCCCTCTCGTCGACGACGATGACGACGCCCAGCCGCACGATCCTCTTCTGATCCAACGCTCCTCAGCGCCCCGTACCGATTCGGTAAGTCTCACCCGCTGACGAGTGGGGCCTGCTGTCAGCTGGCCCGCAGCGTTAGCTGGGCCGGCCCATCTCTACTTTGCCACATTTCAAACAGTTTCGGCCCAGTTTCTTTCCCGCCAGCCCGCCTAGTCAATTTGATTTAAATTCAATTCAAACAATTTCAATATTGAACCCCACTTTGAATTTCAATACAATCTGTTTGGCTTTGCCAATTTTAACAAATTTTATATTGATAGAAAGCTATGGAAAAGATCTACAATATGCCACTGGTCCCATCTCAAAATTAATTGTAGAATTAATCTGACAAAAAGAACAAGTCAGGGACTTTTGCACATTCAAATAATTCTGAAAAATCAACCAAAATAGATATTAAGTTAATTCCAACTCCAATAGCTCACATTTGACTTACACAAATTGTTTATGCAAGAAAAGGATGTGGTCACCTTGCATGATCATGGCCTAGTTTAATTAAAGGACTATTTGGCTATTTCTAGTCAAAGATATTGTCCAAAACTATTAATAAATCATATGGGAGTTTTTCTCTCACTTAAATCTTGTCATGAACAATTCAAAATGAGGTAGAGACTCTGGTCATATATGTCTCATATGAATTGTTGATGATATTAAATCACCTCAATAGTAGTTGTTAACTTAGTTACAACTATGTGTTAAATCATATGAGAGGTTTTCCTCTCATTTAAATCTTGTTCTCAAGTAATTCAACATGAGGTAGTGACCATGGTCTATATAATCTCATATTGAGTTATTTGGTGACATTAAATCACTACCATGTTAGGATTAAATTGTATGAAGTGCTTCACTTCATTTAAATCTTGTCCCAAATACTTTCATATGAAGTATTGACCCCTGGTCAAATACTCTTACATGAAATACTTGGTGAAGTTAAATCATAATCAGCATTGTTAAATAGTATGAGGTACTCTACCTCATTTAAATCATTTTCTCAAATGATGATGATGAATGGTTGACTTAGGTCAACATGAATTCATGTGTGATTGTTTGAGAAATTAAATCTTAAGAAGATTTCAATGAGAGGAAATTATTTCTCAAGAACCATATGGAAACTATCATTTACATATATAACGAGAGGAAATTATTTGTCCTCAAGCAACACCACCAATGCACCCTAATTATATTAATTGTGTGCTTAGAGTAGCTTGTGTGAATATGTGTGATAGCCATTGAATTAGCTTGGTGATTGTATCCTCGTATTCGTATTTTAGACGCTAGTACCAGAGACTATCGGGAGGAGGAGGTCTTCTACGAAGAGGAAGGAGAAGAAGATCACTTTGACCACCTCAACAACCAAGGCAAGCTAACACCTATGCAAGCTAATATTCTTGCAAGTTACCCAAGTGCAAAGCTCGATAGAGCAAGGCACCACTACATCATACTTTATGTTTAATGATCCCATCCCAAGCTTTTACTTTACAAGCTTTATTGATTTTGATTTATCAAAGTTACTTTTTGATTCATGATTCACTGGGTCTAGATTTATAGAAGAACAAGAGCATCAAACTTAGCCTATAAAGCTATAAGCTAGTTAGCACCCCTCATGACTAGTTGCTAGTGCTAACAAATGAAATTGACTACTCTAGATGGGAACTTGTGAAATGAAATGACTTTGAAAACCTTGGAATGAGGAGTCATTATATTGAAAGATTTTGAAGGTGAATATGACTTGTGAATGACATGGTGAAATTTACCAAAAACCGATGGTTGGGTTCGGATGCGATACCATTCCAATTTTGCAAGTACCCCCACAATACCTGATTATGGGTAAGGGCTTAACTAGAAGTTTATGTACCTTAGTATGGGTTCCCTCTAAACAAGCGTCATCGGGGTTATGCTGGAGGCTGCCTCTACAACAAAAGCAATGGTGAGAAATGACGTGAGTTGAGGTGAATGTCCGGCCCAAGCCCTGTGCAGTTCCCAGGCTGACAGTTTGTCTTCACCTGGGAGGCCAAGCTCATGGGGAGAGGTGCCTATACTAGGGTATGTAGGTGAAAGGTTATGGTTGGTAGTCCGCACACGGAGTGTGATAAATCAGGGCCGCTTAACCCTGACGGATTATTGCAAATGTTGTGGCACAAGTGTACGACCTCTGCAGAGTGTAGAACTATTCGAATAGCCGCGTCCACGGTTATGGACGGTTGGAAAGGCCATACTGTTCCGTCATCGAATTTTTCAAAAATGTGACATGTGAAGGGTGGCTTGTGATTTGAACTTGAAATGGCGACTTTGACTTGAAACACAATTGAGTTGTGGGAATGACACTAATGTTCCCACTTGAGTTAGTTAGCACATGAAGAGTTGTTTACTAAAATGTTTGTGAACTAAAATTGGCTTTAAGCAAAAGAAACTAGAGCTTAGCATCCCCCTTACTAGAAATGTTAGTACTTACATTAGTATTAGTTTGCGAGTACTTTGAAGTACTCACGGCTTTGTCCCTGGCTATTCAAATGGCCAGACTATGAAGAGGAACAGCAGTATGAAGAGGATGGACAGCAGGACGTCTACGACAACTAGGACTACTCCTGACGTCAAGCGTTGGCCTGTGGACTAGGATGTCCCTTATCTTTACGCTTCCGCTATGTATTTGTGATGTGTGTTGAAACAATAGTTCAACTATTATTGTAATATTGGATCATGTGATCTATTTGTAAGACGACTATGATATGTAATGAATGATGACTTATGATATTCAACTGTTATGTCTCGCAACAACAATATTCTTGGGATTGCGATGTATGGCATAACAGGCATCTGGACTTAAAAATCCGGGTGTTGACAGGCGCCGCGCTTGGATGCGCCTCCCTCGGAGGCGCCGGGCTCGGCGGCGATGGGCTTGGCGGCGACGGGCTCGGATGCGACGGGCTCGGAGGCGACGGGCTCGGGGGCGATGGCCGCCGGCGCATTCTTCTTCTCCATCGCCGGCAGGGCTTGTACGGCGGTTGGGGTTTTTCCTTCGATTTGGAGAAGTTGATGGGACGTGAGAGGCGTGGTTTCGTGCGTGAGCGAGAATGAGACGTACTGTGTGAAGAGGGAGGGAGAGAGGGGCTTACGCGTCCTAAATGCGACCCGCGTCCTACGCGTCCACTATTGCACGTCTGCACCGCGACACGCGTCAACAATGGCACGTCTTCCACTTCTGCACCGCAACACGCGTCCTCGAGTCTAACCCCGGAAATTTAGATATACTCGGTATACCCTCGAGTCATATACTAGCACTTTTTGTGTGCTCGGCTTTCGCCTTGAGTGCTAATACCGGCTAGTGCAACATACTCAGCTTTACCCTCAAGTGGCTGGTCAACAGAGAGTCAACAAATGGGATTAACTAGTTAAATGAGTTATTTAATGTGCAAAAAATTCCGAAAAAGAGTGGCACTTACTCATGGAGTCTTTACCACAAATTGTCACTTCTCAGATCATAGATAAATCAAGTTTTACCACAAATTGCCACTTCTCAAATCACCTAGTAGCTATGAAGGTGCATGGTTTTCCATAATAAGCCCTACCCAAAACAGCTTTCCCCAAAACATACTTTGTCTGAATGAGGCCATAATTTTCACACTCATGTATATTTGTATTGCAAATAGTTTGAGGTAGGCCAAGATGGGTTTCATTGTACAAAACACGCATTTTCCATTTTTTAAATCTCATATTTGAATCCCTTAGTCTGTTTACTACTCACTTGCCTTGGTTTCTTGATACTACTCAGTTTTGCCCTCTCCCTTAACAAACTCTCACAGGCGCCCAACATTGCCCTGATTGGTCTAGCCCATGTCACGCGGATCGTGCCCGCCGACCGTTGATCGTATGATCTAACGAGCAGGATAACCCCTATCTCTCTCTCTTGTCGGGGCCACCACCCTCTCTCTCTCTGTCAGCGGTTAGCTTCCACCCTCTGCATTATTTTTCACGAGCTAAATTATAAACTCTTTTAGGCATTTCTTTTCACGCAAAAAATGATAAACCATCACCGATTTGTTGTAGCCATTAATTTTCACGCAAAAAATGATAAACCATCACCGATTTGTTGTAGCCATTAATTTTCATGAAAAAAATGATAAACCATCACCGATTTGTTATATCCATTACTTTTCACGCAAAAAAGATAAACCATCACCGATTTTTTGTAGCCATTAATTTTCACGCAAAAAATGATAAACGATCACCGATTTGTTGTAGCCATTAATTTTCACGCAAAAAATGATAAACGAACCAATCTATCTATCTCTGTATTTGAAGTTTGGAAGGGTTCACCATCTACTTATGTTAACTTTTGACCTGAAAACAAATGGGTATTATAAAGGGAAATAAAAGTTCAAAAAAATATAAAAACGAAACAATCTACCTATCTTTGTATACAAGATCGTCTGTATGATTTTTGAGGTCATTTAGAGAAGGTAGAAAAAATCCCTTTTGAGCAGGTCGAAAAACCTAACTTGTTACAAAAGCTGGTTTCAGTGAGACCTAACCAAATTTGGCATACATTATGCCATATCTATAACAACAAGGAATATATAAAAGGGAAAGTTTCACAAAATTTGAAATTTAGGACGAAAATGATGCCATACATGATGCTGTTTTTCGAGGTTTTGATCTGAAAAATCAATTGGGTATTATAAAGGGAAATAAAAAGTTCGAAAAATGTAAAAACGGAACAATCTATCTATCTATGTATAGAAGATCAGCTGTATGAAATTTGAGGTCATTTAGAGAAGGTAGAATAAATCACCTTGTTAGAAAAGCTGGTTTCGAGTGAGACGAAACGGCATGCGTTTAAGCAAAGTGATTTTTTCGAACATCTCCAAATGACCCCAAATTTTCCATACATGATGCCATACGTGTAACAACAAGGAACCCTATCTAAAAAGTGTCAAAAAAGTTTGCCCAATGATGTCTACGGGTGCTTCTATTCCTGTAGACAGTGTTGGGCCTCCAAGAGCAGAGGTTTGTAGAACAGCAGCAAGTTTCCCTTAAGTGGATCACCCAAGGTTTATCGATCTCGGGGAGGAAGAGGTCAAAGATATCCCTCTCAAGCAACCCTGCAACCACAAAGCAAGAAGTCTCTTGTGTCCCCAACACACCTAATAGGTGCACTAGTTCGGCGAAGAGATAGTGAAATACAGGTGGTATGAATAAATGTGAGCAGTAGCAATGGCACCAGAAAAGTGCTTTGCTGTCCAGGACTGGTGTGTGGTTGATGGTGGTAATATTGCAGGAAGTATAGATGCAGTAAAACAGTAACCAAAAAGCGATAGCAGTATTTAGGAACAAGGCCTAGGGATCATACTTTCACTAGTGGATACTCTCAACATTGATCACATAACAGAATAAATAGATAGATGCTAGACTCTACACCCTCTTGTTGGATGATGAACACCACTAATCGTGTAGGATTACACGAACCCTCAATGTCGGAGTTAACAAGCTCCACAATATTCAATGTTCATATTTAAATAACCTTAGAGTGCATAACAGATCAACATAACCAAACCAAGTACTAACATAGCATGCACACTGTCACCTTCACACTACTAAAGGAGGCATAGATCACATCAATACCATCATAGTAATAGTTAACTTCATAATCTACAAGAGATCACAATCATAGCCTACGCCAAGTACTACACGATGCACACACTGACACCATTACACCGTGCATGAGGAATAAACTACTTTAATAACATCACTAGAGTAGCACACAGATATATTGTGATACAAAAAACATTGCAATCATAAAGAGATACAAATAAGCACTTCACTATGCCATTCATAACAGTGAATAAGTATTCTGTGAAATATAGCCTAAGAGACCCACACGGTGCACACACTGTCACCTTTACACACGTGGGACAAGGAGTCTCCGGAGATCACATAAGTAAAATCAACTTGACTAGCATAATGACATCTAGATTACAAGCATCATCATATGAATCTCAATCATGTAAGGCAGCTCATGAGATTATTGTATTGAAGCACAAAGGAGAGAGATTAACCACATAGCTACCGGTACAGCCCCGAGCCTCGATGGAGAACTACTCCCTCCTCATGGGAGACAACAGCGGTGATGAAGATGGCGGTGGTGTCGGTGGAGGAGCCTTCCGGGGCACTTCCCCGTCCCGGCGGCGTGCCGGAACGAGACTCCTCGTCCCCGGATCTTGGCTTCGCGATGGCGGCGGCTCTGGAAGGTTTCCTCTGGTTTCGTCGAACGTAATAGGGTTTTCGCGACGGAGACCTTAAGTAGGCGGAAGGGCAACGCGGGGGGCCACACGAGGGCCCCACACACCAGGGCCGCGCGGCCAGGGCCTGGGCCGCGCCGCCCTGTTGTGGCGGCGCCTCGTGGCCCCACTTCCTTTCCCCCTCGGTCTTCTGGAAGCTTCGTGCAAAAATAGGACCCTGGGCGTTGATTTCGTTCAATTCCGAGAATATTTCCTTACTAGGATTTCTGAAACCAAAAACAGCAGAAAATAGGAACTGGCACTTCGGCATCTCGTCAATAGGTTAGCTCCGGAAAACGCATAATAATGACATATAATGTGTATAAAACATGTGAGTATCATCAATAATGTGGCATGGAACATAAGAAATTATCGATACGTCGGAGACGTATCAGCATCCCCAAGCTTAGTTTCTGCTCGTCCCGAGCAGGTAAACGATAACAAAGATAATTTCTTAAGTGACATGCTACTAACATAATCTTGATCATACCAATTACCACATGTAGCATTTCCCGTTTCCAACCATATAACAATTAACGAAGCAGTTTCAACCTTCGCCATGAACACTAAAAGATAAAGCGAAGAACACATGTGTTCATATGAACCAGCGGAGCGTGTCTCTCTCCCACAAAAGCATGTATTTATTCAGAGAATGAAAATAACAAAACGAAAATAAAAGCACACAGACGCTCCAAGTAAAGTACATAAGATGTGACCGAATAAAAATATAGTTTCAAGAGAAGAAACCTGATAATTTGTCGATGAAGAAGGGGCTTGAGTCTTCTTGAAATATGCAGGGATGAACCACGGGGGCATCCCCAAGCTTAGACTCTTCACTCTTCTTGATCATAGTATATCATCCTCCTCTCTTGACCCTTGAAAACTTCCTCCACACCAAACTCGAAACAAACTCATTAGAGGTTTAGTGCATAATCAAAAATTCACATGTTCGGAGGTGACACAATCATTCTTAACACTTCGGACATTGCACAAAGCTACTGAAAGTTAATGGAACAAAGAAATCCATCCAACACAACGAAAGAGGCAATGTGAAATAAAAGGCAGAATCTGTCAAAACGAACGATCCGTAAAGACGAATTTTATTGAGGCACCGGACTTGCTCAAATGAAAATGCTCAAATTGAATGAAAGTTGCGTACATATCTGAGGATCACTCACGTAAATTGGCATAATTTTCTGAGTTACCTACAGAGAATTAGGCCCAGATTCGTGACAGCAAGAAATCTGTTTCTGCGCAGTAATCCAAATCTAGTATGAACCTTACTATCAACGACTTTACTTGGCACAACAAATGCAATAAAATAAGATAAGGAGAGGTTGCTACAGTAGTAACAACTTCCAAGACTCAAATATAAAACAAAGTTACTGTAGCAAAATAAACACATGGGTTATCTCCCAAGAAGTGCTTTCTTT
This sequence comes from Lolium rigidum, assembly GCF_022539505.1. NCBI lineage: Eukaryota > Viridiplantae > Streptophyta > Magnoliopsida > Poales > Poaceae > Lolium > Lolium rigidum. The sequence goes on from NC_061513.1 coordinate 175,056,503, forward strand.
ATAGCCATTAAGATGGGCTCAGCAGTTTTAATGATGCACTCGCAAGAGATAGTATTTGAAGCAAAAGAGAGCATCAAGAGGCAAATTCAAAACACATTTAAGCCTAACATGTTTCCTATGCATAGGAATCTTGTAAATAAACAAATTCATGAAGCATAATGCAACAAGCATAGAAAGATAAAACAAGTGCAGCTTCAAGATTTTCAGCAAAAAGAGAGGTGTTTTAGTAACATGAAAATTTCTACAACCATATTTTCCTCTCTCATAATAATATCCAAGTAGCATCCCGAGCAAACTCAACAATATAACTATCACATAAAGCATTCTTATCATGAGTCTCATGCATAAAATTATTACTCTCCACATAAGCATAATCAATTTTATTAGTTGTAGTGGGAGCAAATTCAACAAAGTAGCTATCATTATTAATCTCATCAAGTGTAGGAGGCATAGTATAATCATAATACAATTTACTCTCCATAGTAGGTGGCACCAAAAGACCACTATCATTATAATCATCATAAATAGGAGGCAAAGTATCATCAAAGAAAATTTTCTCCTCAATGCTTGGGGGACTAAAAAGATCATGAAAACCAGCTTCCCCAAACTTAGAACTTTCTATATCATTATCAACAATGGTGTTCAAATTATTCATGCTAATATGTTCCATGGTTTTTTTAATTTTCGCATCAAACCATCCATGTCTTAAATCAGGAAATAGAATAAGAAGCTCATTGTTGTCCATTATGCCAAACTAGTGTAAACAAGAAACAAAAAGATGCAATTGCAGGATCTAAAGGAAATAGCTTCGAACACTCACACAATGGCGCCGTGAAAAATACTTTACCCGGGACCGGAGTATGAGTGCCTTTTACATTTCCTCCCCGGCAACGGCGCCGTAAAAGTGCTTGATGTCTACGGGTGCTTCTATTCTTGTAGACAAGTGTTGGGCCTCCAAGAGCAGAGGTTTGTAGAACAGACAGCAAGTTTCCCTTAAGTGGATCACCCAAGGTTTATCGATCTCGGGGAGGAAGAGGTCAAAGATATCCCTCTCAAGCAACCCCGCAACCACAAAGCAAGAAGTCTCTTGTGTCCCCAACACACCTAATAGGTGCACTAGTTCGGCGAAGAGATAGTGAAATACAGGTGGTATGAATAAATGTGAGCAGTAGCAATGGCACCAGAAAAGTGCTTTGCTGTCCAGGACTGGTGTGTGGTTGATGGTGGTAATATTGCAGGAAGTACAGATGCAATAAAACAGTAAACAAACATCGATAGCAGTATTTAGGAACAAGGCCTAGGGATCATACTTTCACTAGTGGACACTCTCAACATTGATCACATACCAGAATAAATAGATAGATGCTAGACTCTACACCCTCTTGTTGGATGATGAACACCACTAACTGTGTAGGATTACACGAACCCTCAATGCCGGAGTTAACAAGCTCCACAATATTAAATGTTCATATTTAAATAACCTTAGAGTGCATAACAGATCAACATAACCAAACCAAGTACTAACATAGCATGCACACTGTCACCTTCACACTACGAAAGGAGGCATAGATCACATCAATACCATCATAGTAATAGTTAACTTCATAATCTACAAGAGATCACAATCATAGCCTACGCCAAGTACTACACGATGCATACACTCGTCACCATTACACCGTGCGGGAGGAATAAACTACTTTAATAACATCACTAGAGTAGCACACAGATATATTGTGATACAAAACACATTGCAATCATAAAGAGATATAAATAAGCACTTCACTATGCCATTCATAACGGTGAATAAGTATTCTGTGAAATATAGCCTAAGAGACCCACACGGTGCACACACTGTCACCTTTACACACGTGGGACAAGGAGTCTCCGGAGATCACATAAGTAAAATCCACTTGACTAGCATAATGACATCTAGATTACAAGCATCATCATATGAATCTCAATCATGTAAGGCAGCTCATGAGATTATTGTATTGAAGCACATAGGAGAGACATTAACCACATAGCTACCGGTACAGTCCCGAGCCTCGATGGAGAACTACTCCCTCCTCATGGGAGACAGCAGCGGTGATGAAGATGGCGGTGGTGTCGATGGAGGAGCCTTCCGGGGGCACTTCCCCGTCCCGGCGGCGTGCCGGAACGGAGACTCCTGTCCCCCCGATCTTGGCTTCGCGATGGCGGCGGCTCTGGAAGGTTTTCTCTGGTTTCGAACGTGATAGGGTTTTCGCGACGGAGACCTTAAGTAGGCGGAAGGGCAACGCGGGGGGCCACACGAGGGCCCCACACACCAGGGCCGCGCGGCCAGGGCCTGGGCCGCGCCGCCCTGTTGTGGCGGCGCCTCGTGGCCCCACTTCCTTTCCCCCTCGGTCTTCTGGAAGCTTCGTGCAAAAATAGGACCCTGGGCGTTGATTTCGTCCAATTCCGAGAATATTTCCTTACTAGGATTTACGAAACCAAAAACAGCAGAAAACGAGAACCGACACTTCGGCATCTCGTCAATAGGTTAGTTCCGGAAAACGCATAATAATGACATATAATGTGTATAAAACATGTGAGTATCATCAATAATGTGGCATGGAACATAAGAAATTATCGATACGTCGGAGACGTATCACTTAACCGTATAGCTCTATCAAAAAGAACCTCACCATGGCGCTAGTATAATTTTGGGCTTAGTTACAAACTTTCGTTACCTAACCTTCAACACGAAACTTGTTTCAAATCACTTTTGGCGTACAAGAAACAAATCCCACCTTGATTCGAGCACCACAGCCTCCAAACGATGCCGATGCCGATATCGGCATGGTCAGAACGGCTATGCTCGCCGCCACTGCTAGGACACCGTCGGGATGCACCCTCAATCCCGTCCCCTCATTCGATCACTGACACACGAGAGATACCACCGAGGCCAATGCAGAACGTACATGCTGATGCCAATGCCGAACATGCATGCACGCCGATGTGGGCACGGCCACGCAGCCCCGCTATGCTGGACGCCACAGACCACCGCGAGGTCTTTCCCTTCGCCACCACACTCTTCTAGCACCCATCTATACACGCCAGAAAGGAGAGACACTAGTTTTCTCTACATTGCTCGCGTTCGTGTCGGACACGGTCAATCAAAGTTTTGAGGTAGTCGTCGATGTCGTCGACCATTTCTTCTCTTCTTTGCATGGTTAAACGCGTCTAGTTCATATCTATCTAATGCGCCTGGTCTCGCCTCATGCAGTTCTTTGTGGACGTCGATCTCATCTCGGCACCCCGTAGGCCACCTCCTCCGTGCCATCGCTGTAGGGCTCCGTTTAAAAATCTATTCCTACCCGTGTATTGCCGCTTGTATCAGCGCCATGGCCCACTTGTCATTCGATATACCGAAGCCCCACTCGTGCGCGTTTTGGTCAGAGATACAGCGATGCTTACGGTCAAACAAAGATGGATGGTCTGACGTGTCTTTGCGGGCTCTACGTGGCCCCACTAGTCAGAAGATAACGGTCAACCGGCGGGCAACCGGTCGTTACAACATCTGTGATGGTTTCAGACAAGGTCTTGGGGAAAACTGAGGAAAAACTAAGGAGCTGGGGAAAACTGAGCACAACTAAGGAACCGAGGGCACGAAAATAGAAATCCCAAGAATTAAATGCATTGGTTCGGACTTTAGAAACTTGGCAATATTATTTATGGCCTAAAGAATTTGTTATACATTCTGTTAATGAATCTTTGAAGCATATTCGTAGTCAAGCTAAGTTGAATCGCCGCCATGCAAAGTGGGTTGAATTTATTGAGTATTTTCCTTATGTTATCAAACACAAAAAAGGGTAAAGAGAATGTTATTGCTGATGCTTTGTCGCGCCGTTATACTATGCTATCTCAACTTGACTTCAAGATTTTTGTATTAGAAACTATAAAGGAACAATACTTGCATGATGCTGATTTTAAAGATGTGTTGCTGAATTTTAGAAATGGTAGAACATGGAGCAAATTCGTTCTTAATGATGGATTTGTGTTCCGTGCTAACAAGCTATGCATCCCAGATAGTTCTGTTCGTCTTTTGTTGTTGCAGGAGGCACACTGAGGAAGATTGATGGGTCACTTTGGTGTGAAGAAGACGGAGGATATACTTGCTGCACACTTCTTTTGGCCACGTATGAGTCGAGATGTTGAGATATTTGTGGCACGCTATACTACATGTCAAAAAGCTAAGTCTCGACTTAATCCACATGGTTTATATATGACTCTTCCTGTTCCTAGTGTACATTGGAAGGATATTTCTATGGATTTCGTTTTGGGCTTACCTCGTACACAGAAGGGGAGTGATAGTATTTTTGTTGTTGTGGATCAGTTTTATAAGATGACACACTTTATTCCATGTCACAAGACTGATGCTACACATGTTGCTGATTTGTTATTTCGTGAAATTGTTCGTTTACACCACTACTAGGAAAAGGCCTATTGCCGGCGCACCTATTTGGGCTACTGCCGGCGCACCAGAGCCCGCCGGTGCGAACGGGCCGGTGATAACTGGCTACTGTCGGCGCACCAGCGTGTGCGCCGGCGGTAGGTCAACTACTACCGGTGCACCGGCCAAGTTTCGCCGGCAACTGCCTAATTCCACCGGCGCACGAGCCGCTGCGCCGGCAGTAGGGCTGCCAGCACTGGCGCGCTCCATGTGCGCCGGCAGTAGGGCATTGAGGTGCGTCGGCAGTACTTTTCGAGAATTCAATGTTTATTGCTTTTTTCCAGCGTATTACAATGCGTATTTGTATATTTATACAACAGTATATAATTACAAAGCAGTTCATATTTATACACAAGTACATGCAATATGAGAAGCACATAGAGAGTCAAGTCTCATTTCGGTATCAATACACAAATACGCAAGTCTCGTTTCGAAATGTTGATTCATACAACACATGTGCATATGCAACATCGAACGACGAAGTTTCACAAAGTTACAAGTCTTGGTACATAGTCGTCACAAGTGTCGTCATACACCTCACAATGTAGTTACTAACCTAAACTACAATCACATAGAACATGACCAACATGGTCACGATGAGCATCATCACGAAGGCCATGGTCTTCATCCGGTTCCTCCTCATGTCCCTCACCTCTCCCGCTAGATAACGCGCGTATCTTCCTTCCGCCTCCACCCTAGTGGGGTATCCCTTGTAGCTGTTGCCGTTGAAGCGGTGCACCTGTCTCCGACAGTCCTCCCAGTCGTTGTAGACTCCAGGAACCCTCCCCTTGTACACGACATTCGTCGGCATCTCCATGCACAAGACAAGTAAAACGTTAGTACCAATGCAATTAACAAGTGCCAACTCAAATAAGAGACAAGTAGTATGAACTAAATAGCATGTGCCTCATACTTTGTTGGTCGAAATAAATATTAACATACAGGGATGGGGTCAGCGACGCTAGGTAGGATGCACAATAGATTGATACTTGTGGCCATCACACCAAGCCTCACTGGCCCCACCCCGGAGTGTACAAGTGACCAAACATTTTAATCATCGGCCAACGCAATTAAGAAGTGCGAACTTAAATAAAACACAAGTAGTACGAATTAAATAGCATGCCTCATACTTTGTCGGTCGAAACAAATATTAACATCCAGGGATGGAGTCAGTGAGGCTAGGTAGGATGCACAATATATTGATATTTGTGGCCATCACACCAAGGCTCACTGGCTCCACCCCCGAGTGTACGAGTGACCGAACATTCTAATCATCGGCGAACTCCAAATACGAGGCAAGTAGGGGTCGAATAAATGCAAATAATTATTAAGGTATCTACGCCATAATCTTGAAATATATAGCAAAGTAAATGAAACTATAGGCACATGTTCACATGCACATCCATACAACTAAATAAAATAAATAAGTCGATTCTATCGGAATATATAGCAATTATTACAATACGGAAGTTCAGGGACATATCGTTCAAGCTTTAGCAATAGAGTTCACGTCGTAGGATCAGGTTGTACGCCTAGGGGGGAATGGACGGCAGCCCTCAAGTGAGTTGAACAGCCTCTCATCACGGGACATCTCCAAGCGGAGTTCTATCTCGTCATTAGGTGGTAGACCGTAGCCGTAGAAGAACTCACCAGACCTAGTGTTGACATCATGCAGGATTATGGTGCAAATGAACTGCTGGATGCGACCCCAGTTCTTTCTCAGGTCTCTATCAGGGGCATCCGCCATGTTTGCAAACCTTTTTCTGAGAGTCTCTGGCAGCAACATGTCATTTGCGTACTTTATGTACTCCTGCATCTGAAGGATGGCGTACCACGCGTCCATCCCATTGTCTTCCTTCGACTGCCTGAGGCAGGGGAAGTTGGTTGTGTGGTTTAAGACCAAGCCTCCTCGGGATTTCCTCTCTACTTTGAGGGGGCCTGCCTTGTTGGCGAAGCTGGTGAGAGCATCATTGAGAAGGGCCTTGATGTGGGTGTAGTCTTTCTTGTGGTCCCTACCCGAGTCGAGATAGACTGCATGCGAGTGTTGCGGGTGCACGACGATGAGGGTGCATAACTTGTCTCTGCGGAAAACACACGGATTAACCTTTGGAAATGCAAATGGAGATATAGGATAGAATGGTGATGGGGACTAGCGAGTGATTACTTACTCGGGAAGTAAGGGATGAGAATGGCGCCCTTCTTAATGTTCGCCGAGCATGAAATCCTCGACCTGCCGGGTGGCAATCGCCCGATCCCCGACGTTGCGTGATGATGCTCTCCCGCATATAGAAGGGGTCCATTATCGCGATGGTCGGCGTCCCCTCCTTAACGATCTGGGAAGACAAGCTAAGAGCAACTAGGCGAACCACACTAAACTGGAGCATTTGCATGCAATAGATGCTGAAGATGTCATTGAACCGGATGAAGCACAAGTCCGCGGGGTACTTCTCGACGAAATTCATGCCAGTTGGCACCTTCGCCACGAAGAGAGGGTAACTAGGATCTTTTGATTTGAGAAGTTGCTTCTCCAGATGCATGACAGTCTCATGCAAGCTCCTCATATCCGCGGTGAGTTTCTTGACGACATGCTTCGGCAGCATCGGTTCACCCAAGTGATGCAGAGGTCGCCAACCTTGTCCTTGGATTTGGCCGTCGCCTTGTCTTTGGCGTCCTTCTTATTTGGACTCTTCCTCTTCTTGGGTTGTACTACTGGACCATCCATTTCCGTATTGGCCATAGCATGGAGTTTGTTTGGGCTCAGCATCTTTTTGACGGTGGCGGTGGCGACCTCCTCATGATTTTCCTCCTCAGCCATTTCTTGAGAATCGAACAGCTTCTCGGAGCACACATATTTCGAGGCCAGCGCATCCTCGTGGACAACTTGTGAAGACGTAGGAATATGCCATTGGAAGTCCTCACGTTCGTATTCCTCGGCCTCTGGCACCACTGGCTCTTGTGGTGGGGCTCTGACCTCTGGCGCCACTGGCCGTTGTGGTGGGGCGATGACCACCGGCGCCGCTGGCTGTCGTGGAGGGACGCTGACCTGTGGCGCCGCAAGGTGCTTGTCTTTGCTTGCCGTCGACCCCGAGTAGGCGTTGATCCTAATTAGGGTCTTCGGCCATAGCAGTACCCAACCCTTCAGTGAGGCCAGATTCAACGGGCTATCGTCATCGGCACCATGCGGTTGATTAGGAGGAAACAAATCCTCATAGCCCGGTAACGCCCGATCCACTTCAACCCGGTAAACGTCATCCTCCATATATCGTGTGTGCCACTTCTTATCCAGGGGCCGAAGGATGGACCCCCTCGCGACTTCTTTGAGTTTGTCGTTTACTCTCATCAGGAAGGTGCATGGTGTTGAGAGCACCTGCGAGACCATGTGTATGGCGTTAGAGAGAGGGCAAGGATGATGAAACTAATATATTAACTTGATGTACACATTAGTTAATTACCGTGAGGGTGTTGAGCTCGGCTAATGTCGACGGGCCGGCACATGCGGCGGCGGGCGTGCAAGTGACGGAGGGGCTGCTACCCGGCATGGACGGTGAATCCCTAGCACCTGCGACATTGCCGGCGGCCGGAGGAGTCTCCATGATAACATCAGCATTGTCGGCGGCCGGCGGCGCCATCGAGTTGCTGCCGCCGAAGCTAACCACTTGCATTTGCGGGGGGGGGGGGCTTGTTTGCCACCCTCATACCACGCGACGACAACGTTGAAATCAGCTTGGACTGAAGCGGCGACTTCAGCTGTGATATCAAGTACGAGTGAAGCTTTGAGTTGCGGTACCAGTTGCGGTACCATACCAGCTTGGACTTGGGCTAGGATTGAGTCCCTCATTTCCTCCGCCTCCCGCTGCTTCCTCTCATTGCACGTATTTTTATCGGCCGCAGACGGCAAGTTGTAGTGACCATGCTTGTAGCCTGTACCGGCGCCATCCACACGGCCTCTATGCGGCCTTCTCGTAGGTGAATGCTCATTAACAATGTTTAGCGCCCGTACGAGAGTCTTCTCCCAAGCTACCCTGCCCGTCGACGCCTGGGACGAGGAGCCTTCATCACATTGAGAAAGTCTTTGTCTTTCTTATTCCTGCGGAAGAAACGTGAACCATTTAGAAATGTTGCTACTATTATATGAACGATACTTGATCTAATTAAACCGGTAAATCGCTTACCAGTTTTTTCTCCAACGACAGGACCTTATTGTCGTTCGTGAACCAAATTATGTCGGTTACGACCTTGGGGTCCGTGACAAGTTCCCCGGTTAGTTTCTTCTTATGGTACCGGGACCTGATGAATCTTCTTTCAAGCGGGTCCTTGTACTTGAGCCAGGGGTTCTCAATTCCGGCATTTACATATGCCTCGTCCTCCTTCGACCAATAGGGCTCCTTTCCCTCGTACCCACGGCTCCCAAGGTTGTGGTTGCCGATGTTAAGCTCCCGCATTTCCTTCCCCCACAACTTGCGATTCTTGGTCGGTTGTAGCTCTTCATTGGCCACAAAAGCATCGAAGTCCGCCTGGGAGACATGCGGAAAGGCAAAGTGGACCTCTTCGAAACCTTTGCAGTCAGCAATCAGCTTCCGCACCATGTACTTATAGCTGCTGAGGTGTTTGGTGAACTTCAGGAGGGCTTGTGAGTTCACAATGTTCCTGGTTTCATGAGTGGAGGCGTAGTCGCCTAGGAACTTGTATCGTGAGTGCAACCTCGCAATGAGCGGGCTCGCAAATGCGCTTTGTTCTCAGCTCGGAGGTCCGTCTCATTGAGATTGACGACCTCTCAGAGGATACATGCCAGTTGGTTGCCGTACCCCTTGGCAACATCCTTAGGCTCCACCGGCAAACCACTGGCGGGGTCCACCTCATTGATTGTGTCTTTGCCGGTGGCAACCGTGTTTTGGTGCCTTGCCTTCCGCGGCCTCTTGGAACCACTTGTCCCGGTGGCACTACTCCCGGCGGCGCCGCTAGGATCGTCGCCGCTTGTCTCGCCGCCACCCCCGGCGGCGCCGGTTGCCTCGTCGCCGCTTGGCTCGTAGGTACTACCCCCGGCGTCGCCGGTTGCCTCGTCGCCGCTTGGCTCATCGGCACTACCCCCAGCGGCATCCTCCATCTCATGGTCCTCGTCGCCGCCAACCCCAGCGGCCTCGGCATCCTCCTCCGTCCTAAAGAAGTGCCTATTGTAGTGTTCCTCTAATTGTTCTTGAGACGCCATGGTGGCTTGCACTAATAGAAGATGAAAAGGAGTTAGAATGTGCGGAAAAATTCGGCATAACCTTTGCTAAAAATTGGTCATGCGGAGTGCTAGAATTGCCGGAACGGAAATGAATCAACATTCCGGCACTCAATAGCAACTCAATCCCTGTAACAGAAATGCAAACCTATATATAGCCATGAACACCATAACCATCACCATAAACCAGAGACAATAGAACTTGACAACTACAGTAGGGGAGCAGCTTCATTTTCATTTTCATTTCACCATAACCATCACCATAAACCATCAATAATAGCACTTACAGTAGCATTACAGTAGCACTTAGCATTTTCATTATAGTATCACTTACAATAGCATTTTCATTACAGTAGCACTTACAGTAGCATTTACAACAAATAACTTGTGAGAAATAACTGCTGAACCAAATCAAGGTAGATGGCAGTAAAGATTTATTTTGGCTCCAAATAACTGTTGAACCAAATAACTGCTGAACCATATCATATCATCATCATAATACTACTAGCCACATAACTTAGTAATGCCTCCCATATACTAAGATTACTTGGCTACTGACTTTACCATAGACATATTCAGATATAAAGCAGAAAGGCCCACATGAGTTGCACACCCTTATACAAGCACATCCCACAAAGCAGCATTTTTCATCGAATGAGACAGTTTGGGACTACAATTACTTGGTCACTGATTCTATACCAATTAAAAGTACAAGTTACAAGCAATGTGAGGAAGATAAATGATCCCATGTGACAAGAGTTGTAGGGTAGAGGGTTTTCCTGCTCTTTCATTTATTATAAGCAGCAGCAACAACAAATGCATAGCAGCAGCATGCACAGCAGCATGCATAGCAGCAACATAACAGCAAATTGCACAGCAACTTTAAATGAACCAGAGAACCAATTTTCATTTTCATTCTCATTCTGTTTTAAATGAACCCGAGAACCAATACATAGCACCAATTTTCATTCTCTTTTCATTTTCATTTTGTTTTAAATGAACCAGAGAATGAACATAGCACCGATTTTCATTTTGTTTTCATTTTCATTTTGTTTTAAATGAACCAGAGAATGAACATAGCACCAATTTTCATTGATAGTGAACACTTGACAACATCCATTTAAAACCAGAGAATGAACATAGCACTTGTTCTTTTTAAATTAAGTAAACCTACTGCTAGTGAACACTTGACAACATCCATTGATATAGCACATTTTTCATTAAGCATTATTAAACCAGAGAATAAATGTGAGGCATGCCTAACCCTAACACTTGCTACTAGTGGCATTTGATGCTTAATTAGTTTTTAGGGATTTCTATTTTCGTGCCCTCGGGTCCTTAGTTGTGCTCAGTTTTCCCCAGCTCCTTAGTTTTTCCTCAGTTTTACCCAAGCGTTTGTCTGAAACCATCAGACGTGATGTAACGGCCGGTTGCCCGACGGTTGACCGTTATCTTCCGACTAGTGGGGCCACGTAGAGCCCGCAAAGACACGTCGGACCATCCATCTTTGTTTGACCGTAAGCATCGCCGTATCCCCGACCAAAACGCGAACGAGTGGGGCTTCGGTATATCAAATGACAAGTACGGCCATGACGCCGATACAAGGGGCAATACACGGGTAGGATTAGATTTTTAAACGGAGCTCTACGGCGATGGCACGGAGGAGGTGGCATGCGGGGTGCCGAGATGAGATCGACGTCCACAAAGAACCGCATGAGGCGAGACCCGTACGCATTAGATAGATATGAACTAGACGCGTTTAACCATGCAAAGAAGAGAAGAAATGGTCGACGACATCGACGACCACCTCAAAACTTTGACCGACCGTGTCGGACACGAACGCGAGCAATGTAGAGAAAACTAGTGTCTCTCCTTTCCGGCGTGTATAGGTGGGTGCTAGGAGAGTGTGGTGGCGAAGGGAAAGATCTCGCGGCGGTCCGTGGCGTCCGACGCATAGCGGGTCGGCGTGGCCGTGCCCACGGCGGCGTGCATGCATGATCGGCATTGGCATCGGCATGTACGTTCGGCATTGGCCTTGGCGGTATCTCCGGTGTGTCAGTGATCGAATGAGGGGACGGGATTGAGGGTGCATCCCGACGTTGACCTAGCAGTGGCGGCGAGCATAGCCGTTTTGACCATGCCGATATCGGCATCGGCATCGTTTGGAGGCTGTGGTGCTCGAATCAAGTTGGGATTTGTTTCTTGTAGGCCAAAATGAATTTGAAACAAGTTTCATGTTGAAGGTTAGGTAACGAAAGTTTGTAACTATCCCAAAATTATACTAGCGCCATGGTGAGGTTCTTTTTGATAGAGCTATACGGTTGGGCAAACTTTTTTGACACTTTTTAGATAGGGTTCCTTGTTGTTACACGTATGGCATCATGTATGGAAAATTTGGGGTCATTTGGAGATGTTCGAAAAAATCACTTTGCTTAAGCGCATGCCGTTTCGTCTCGCTGAAACCAGCTTTTCTAACAAGGTGATTTTTTCTACCTTCTCTAAATAACCTCAAATTGCATACAGCTGATCTTCTATACATAGATAGATAGATTGTTTCGTTTTTACATTTTTCGAACTTTTTATTTCCCTTTACAATACCCAATTGATTTTCGGGTCAAAACCTCGAAAAACAGCATCATGTATGGCATCATTTTCACCCTAAATTTTCTGAAACTTTCCCTTTTAGATATTCTTTGTTGTTATAGGTATGCCATCATGTATGCCAAACTTGGTTAGGTCTCACTGAAACCAGCTTTTGTAACAAATTAGGTTTTTTCACGCGTGAAAAGTAATGGCTACAACAAATTGTTGATGGTTTATCATTTTTTTGCGTGAAAAGTAATGGCTACAACAAATTGTTGATGGTTTATCATTTTTTGCGTGAAAAGTAATGGCTACAACAAATTGTTGATGGTTTATCATTTTTTGCGTGAAAAGTAATGGCAACAACAAATCGGTGATGGTTTATCATATTTTTTGCGTGAAAAGTAATGGCAACAACAAATTGTTGATGGTTTATCATTTTTTGCGTAAAAGTAATGGCTACAACAAATTGTTGATGGTTTATCATTTTTTGCGTGAAAAGTAATGGCAACAACAAATCGGTGATGGTTTATCATTTTTTTTGCGTGAAAAGTAATGGCTACAACAAATTGTTGATGGTTTATCAATTTTTTGCGTGAAAAGTAATGGCAACAACAAATCGGTGATGGTTTATCATTTTTTTTGCGTGAAAAGTAATGGTAACAACAAATCGGTGATGGTTTATCATTTTTTGCGTGAAAAATAACGCCTAAAACAGTTTATAATTTTTAGCGCGTGAAAAATAATACGAAAACCGCCCTTCGACAAGCTAATTAACCGCCAACAGAGAGAGAGAGGGGTTATCCTCGCCCGTTCCCTATATCATACGATCAACGGTCGGTGGGCACGATCCGCGTGACATGGGCTAGACCAATCGGAGCGATGATGCACGTCTGCGAGAATTTGTGAAGAGAGAGGGCAAAACCGAGTACTATCAAGAAACCAAGGGCACTCGAGTAGTAAATAGACTAAGGGATTCAAATATGAGATTTAAAAAATGGAAAATGCGTGTTTTGTACAATGAAACCCATCTTGGCCTACCTCAAACTATTTGCAATACCAATATACATCGAGTGTGAGAATTGTGGCCTCATTTAGACAAAGTATGATTTGGGGAAAGTCTGTTTTGGGAAGGGCTTATTGTGGAAAACCATGCACCTTCATAGCTACTAGGTGATTTGAGAAGTGGCAATTTGTGGTAAAACTTGATTTATCTATGATTTATCTATGATTTGAGAAGTGTCAATTTGTGGTAAAGACTCCATGAGTAAGTGCCACTCTTTTTAGGATTTTTTGCACATTAAATGACTCATTTAACTAGTTAATCCCATTTGTTGACTCTCTCGTTGACCAGCCACTTGAGGGTAAAACTGAGTATATTGCACTAGCCGATATTAGCACTCGAGGGGAAAATTGAGCACACAAAAAATGCTAGTATAAGACTCGAGGGTATACCCGAGTATATCTAAATTTCCGGGGTTAGACTCGAGGACACGTGCAATTGTTGACCGCGTAGACGCGGGTCGCGGTGGAGAAGTCGAGACGTGCAATCGTGGACGCGTGTCGCGTTGCGAAGTCCAAGACGTGCGGACGTGCACCCGTGCACGCGTAGGACGCGGGTCGCATTAACCACCCCTCGCCTTTATAGACGCCTCCTCCCACTGTCTCTCGTCACTCTCACTCGCTCACGCATCGCCAACTCTCTCCCACGTCCCATCATCTTCTCCAAAGCAAAAACCCTCTCCCTCTCCCTCTTCCTCTTCCTCTTCCTCCGCCGGAGAGATGGACAAGGAGAATGCCAATCCCATCGTCGAGGTTGGCTCGAAGCGCGACGCCTCCATCTTCGGCCCCGTCCCCTCGACGGACGACGCCGCCGCCGCCGGTGCATCGGAGGCTGCCGCCGCCGGTGGCGATCGGATCCCGGCGGGATGGGACCCCTACGACCCCGTGCCGTACGTCCCGCCCCGAACCCCTACGACACCTCCTCGGAGGACCCATGGAACGAGGTAACTACGGTTTGCTTCCTTTTTTGTTCCCCATTCCTTTTTGAACCCTATTTTTGCTGGTGTAGATGGATCCGTAGATGGATCGAGTATTGGGCTAATATTTGCGCCGATTTTATTCCATTTTGTTTTGATCACTTCTTGATTTGGGGTTCGGCTGTTCGGTTAATTTATGCAAGTAATATTGGATCTCAATCGGTTAATTTATGCAAGTAATCATGGGATCTCAATCGGTTATTTTATGCACTAATCAAAAGATATCAACCGTTTAATTTTGCAAATAATCTCGAATGTGTTCAAGTTCGGATCTAGTTCAGATCTAGAATCTGTTTCTTTGCCTATGATGAATGGTTGGGCACAAATTTTTACGGGGAGGGTTCAGCGAACCATTGCTGTGTACAAATCTGTTGTGCATGAGCTTTAGTTCGCTTACCCCTTCCCTCGTAGATATATAATCATGTCCACTCTAACCGAGGCTGACTCGTTTTTCTTAACTTTGTTATCATGTACGTTAGTCATCGTTGCAACTCATTCACTAGTTTCTGTTTGATATGGATCGGATGTTCGGCGGCGACGTCGGCAGCCGACGAAGAGCGAGGAGGACGTCAAGACTCGCCGAGTGCTCTGCGGAGGCTGCAGGGTCGGCCGATACATCTCCTACTTCGCCAAGGAGGTGTACAGGTGCCCCTTCGCACCGGGAGACTCGGCGCCACGGACTTCAAGCTGCCTCGTCACGCATGCCGAGAACATCGGCAACACCTTCCCCAAGGTCGGCACGACGGTGAACGTCCACTCCTTCCGCGCCAAGCACGGGCGCTCGGCATGCACCTCCGCGGCTTCCGGCGGGTGGAGATCTCCGCCGGGCGCATGCCTCCGCTCAAGCCCAAGGCTCCCAAGGGGAGCAAGAGCAACAAGTGGAGGGAGAGCCGGATGGGGTAGGCGGAGTCCCGGACGTGTCTTGCTGCTGCGCTGCTCGCCTCCTAGTTTGTTGTTGGGATCCCTTTGTTGTTAGCTAGGGATCCCTTGTTGTTATGTTAGTATGATGGTGCTCGTGAAGAACCTCGTTACTATGTTGGCTGCTCGTGTATGCAGCCTATTATCTATCCATATTATCTAGGGATTATCTATCCCTAGTCTACTATATTTTGTTGGCCGTACTTAGTTTTCTTGATTTACTATGACTGTGAATTTATCGTACATTATCCTGGAGATTTGCTTCTAGATTTAACTACATACATATGAACCGGAGGGAGTACTAGATTTGCTGCCATATTGGGCAAACAACGAGGGCCAAAAGGCACAAATAATTGAAGAAAGTCGAAATGCAAGCTTCTCTAGATTTTATACTAATTTGGTGAAAAGGACGAGAGAGAAAGAGGGGAAAAAGGTGCACTTAATAGGGATGCCAATTTGGGGCCGAGAGAGACGGAACCCAGCTCCTGCTCACGTGCAACCAAACGCTTCTCGTCCCGTCCCACGCGGGCCCTTTCTACCAGCCCCACGCGACGCGGGCCCACACGACTCGGCCCCACAAGACGCGGCCCCACACGTGACGAACGGTCAACTAAACGGGAATCCTGCCGTCTGAGCTGCTTCTGCGGGTTTCAAACAAGGGCTTGGGGAAAACTGAGGAAAAACTAAGGAGCTGGGGAAAACTGAGTACAACTAAGGACCGGAGGGCACGAAAATAGAAATCCCTAGTTTTTATGTATTCAAAAATAAGAAGCAAATACCAATGAATTTTTGCATATCAACCAATGAATTTTATATATCAACCAATTCTTGGCAGTAGGGATTTAAATGAAGAACCAACATACTGCCTAAGTGTCTAGTTTTTATTTTCATCATAAACTAAATTCTTCAGAACATGTTCAAGATTTAACTAAACCAATTTATCTAGCAAAACCATTTTCATTTTCATTTTCATTTTCATTTAATGAAGAACCAACATACTGCCTAGTGTCTTCGGCAGTGAGCATGAGCATGAGCAGTAGCATTTCAAAACCATTTCAACATCTTTATTTGCAACCAGTGAGCATCAACATGAGCATTCAACCATGGTGAACTAATTCATACTGCAAGCATTTAAATCATTCAATTTGCTATGAAATTTGCTATGAACTACTTGGGGTACAGAAAACTAATCCCAGTCCAACCAGGGCATCAAATTTGCTATGAACCAGGGCATCAAATTCAATTTGCTATGAGTAATACAAGAATCGGCGCAAGAATTCAACTACTGCAAGAACAAAAGCAAGAATCGGTGCAAGAATTTGGAGGCAGAGAGAGGGAAGGAAGAGGGGGTGGAGAGGGGAAGCAAGAGGGGAAGGGAGAGGGGTTCTTACCAACGGAGATGGTGGCGACGCCCTGCTGCTCCTCTCCGCGACGGTGGCCGGCGCGCAACGCCCTCCTCCTCCTCTCATCGACGGTGGCAACGGTGGCCGGCGCGTGATGCCCTCCCCCTCCTCTCCGCGGCGATGCCCTGCTCCTCCTTGCGCGGCGGCTCCGGCGTGCGCGTGCGGCGGCGCTCGAGATCGACGGTGGCAGCAGCAGCAGAGAGCACGGTGGCGCGGTTAGCTAGGGTTCGTGAGAGTGGAAGGAGAGTGTGGCACGTGCGGTTAAGTCCGGAGTATAGCCTGACCCACCTTATTGCCGGCGCACCATCTGTTTGGTTCGTCGGGGAAAACTATACCCCCCGGCGAACCAAACGGTTGGTGCGCCGGCAATAAGGTGAGTCCAGCTATACCTGGGACTTGTCCTCCAGCCCCTGGCTGGCTTTCCTTTTCTGTTTTTATTTTCTTTTTCTTCATTTCTTTATTTATTTTCACTTTCTTTTATGTTTCTTTTCTTTTCCCACAAATCCTCTACTATTTTATTTCCTTCTCTTTTCAAGATAAAAACCAAGCAATTAATATTAGTTATACATGCATGCATAAAATAGACCAACACAATTAGAATTAGTTATACATAAAATATTGGCCATGACCATATGAGTAGTTATGAATTACACAAAATATGAGTAATACATTGCAAATAAAGTTTTACATCATCGATCGAGAAGAGTGTTTCACTTTCTTCTTGCTTTTCTTGCTCGTCGTTGAATAATTTAGCCCCGTGTCGTGACTTCTTCTTTTGAAGGGTCGACCTGACCTCGGTAGCGTGGTCCTGCTTCTTCTTGTGGTGTATGTTGTGTCTTCGTCCTCGGATTCTTCCATCATTGGGTCTCCAACCTTTTCTTCGAAGTCTTCCTCGTTGGCGACTCCATCCATTCCGACGATGGTCCTCTTGCCTCTCCTCACGATAACACGGCTAGGCCTGGATGGGTCGGTTATGAAGAAGCATTGGTGCACGTGTTCTACCAGTACCCATGGCTAATTCTGCGCGGTGGCGTTCGTGGACTTTGATTTGTTGGCTTCGGGTAGAAACATGGTGGTGAAATACCGGTCTTCTTTTGTGACGCTCTTAGCCCATCTGATACGGAACATCGGCACTTTCTCCCCGGCGTAGCTAAGCTCCCGGATTTCCTCGATCCTTCCGTAGTATCTAGTCTTTACGTCACCCGTCCAGGAATCCATCGTTACCCCGAGTTCGGTAAACACTTGTTCTTGTCTTTTTCTTCCGTGTAGAATGTGTACCCGTTGATATCGTACGCTTGGTAAGTCATGATGTTGGGCGCGGGGCCATGTGACAAGGCCAATACTAGTTTATCCTTGTCGAATCCATTGGTGGGGGATTAGCATCAATGTGGTCTTTGAACCAGCGCGCGAAAGAGGAGTTGTGCTCTCCGAATATTTACGCTTCCGTCATCATCGGCTTGCCACTTGTTCTCTATCATGGTTTTGTGCTCTTTCAACCAAGGATCGATCAAGTCAATGTGTTGTAGCGCTACTAGGTTGGCCCTGTCAAAGTCGGAAGTCTGACCAGACATGTGCACGTGCAGTTCCTTCCTTCCATTTTTGTGGCCTACTCCCTCGAACATGCGGAGGTGCTTGTTTTGAGGCAAACCAACAGGGTCCTCGATGTCTAGATAATTCGTGCAGAAAGAGATGCACTCTTCGGTGAGCCAGCCCTGGACGATGCTTCCATCCGAATGTGACCTGTTACGAACGTATCCTTTAATGACCCCATTCATTCTTTCAAACGGCATCATGTTGTGTAGGAATGCCGGCCCTAGATTGATGATCTCATCCATGATATGGACCAACAGATGGACCATCACGTCAAAGAATGCAGGCGGGAAGTACATCTCAAGCTCACATAGGATCACCACGATCTCTTCCTGGAGCCTTGCGAGTTTCTTGACGCTTATCGACTTCCGAGTTATGACGTCGAAGAAGTTACGAGCCCGATCAGCGTTGCATGGACATGGTCATCCATTATACCTCGGATTGCAACCGGAAGAATCTGCGTCATCATCACGTGACAGTCATGAGACTTCATGCCGCTGAAGTTTCATTTCTTGGGGTCCATGTATCTGCTTATTAGCCCGGAGTAACCGAAGGGCACTCTGACTCGTAGAAGGCAATTAAAAAATTGATCGACCTCAGCCGGAGTAAAAGTGAAGCAAGAGAGGGGACAGTAATAGTCTGGCTGCTTAATCCTTTTGCGCTTCTTACCGTTGTCCGTCTCCTCCTCCGACTGTATGTCTTCGGTCGACGGGATCTGAAGCTCTTCCCTGATGCCCAAAACTTTCAGGTCGTGTCTTGCTTTCGGCCCATCTTTGGTCCGGTCCGGCTTGTTGAGAAGAGTGCCAAGAAAGCTCTCGCACACGTTCTTTGTAATATGCATGACATCAATGCAGTGAGTGATGTCTACGCACGCTTCTATTCCTGTAGACAGTGTTGGGCCTCCAAGAGCAGAGGTTTGTAGAACAACAACAAGTTTCTCTTAATTGAATCACCCAAGGTTTATCGAACTCAGGGAGGTAGAGGTCAAACATATCCCTCTCAAGCAACCCTGCAATTAAGATACAAGAAGTCTCTTGTGTCCCCAACACACCTAATACACTTGTCGGATGTATAGGTGCACTAGTTCGGCGAAGAGATAGTGAAATACAAGTAATATGGATGATTATAAGTAGTAATTGCAATCTGAAATAAAAATGGCAGCAAGCGAACATGTAGCGAGAACTTGTTGGAAACGGTGTTTCAATGCTTAGAAACAAGGCCTAGGGATCATACTTTCACTAGTGGACACTCTCAACAATGATCACATAAAGATCACACCATGGGAGAGAGAGATGAACCACATAGCTACCGGTAGAGCCCTCAGCCTCGGGGGAGAACTACTCCCTCCTCATCATGGGAGATAGCAACGGCGATGAAGATGGCGATGGAGTCGATGGAGATGGATTCCGGGGGCACTTCCCCGTCCCGGCGACGTGCCGGAACAGAGACTTCTGTCCCCCGAACTTGGCTTCGCGATGGCGGCGGCTACTTAACTTTTCGTGGAATATGACTGATCGTCCTAGGGTTTTCGGAGACGAAGGATTATATAGGCGAAGGGGCAGCGTCGGGGGAGCCACGGGGTGGGCTCCCCACACCTGGGCGCGCCAGAAGGGTGGGTCGCGCCCCCCTATGGTGTGGCCAGCTCGTGGCCCCCCTTCGTCTCTCCTTCGGACTCCGTGAAGCTTCTGGAAAAATAGGGACGTGGCCTTTTGTTTCGCGCAATTCCGAGAATATTTGTAATCTAGCTTTTCTGAAACCAAAAACAGCAGAAAACAGGAACTGGCACTGTGGCATCTTGTTAATAGGTTAGTCCCAGAAAATGCATAAAAACATTATAAAGTATGAATAAAACATGTAGGTATTGTCATAAAACTAGCATGGAACATAAGAAATTATAGATACGTTGGAGACGTATCAAGCATCCCCAAGCTTAGTTCCTACTCGCCCTCGAGTAGGTAAACGATAAAAAGAATAATTTACGAAGTGACATGCTACCAACATAATCTTGATCAATACTATTGTAAAGCATATGAGATGAATGAAGTGACTCAAAGCAACGGTCTATAGTTTGCTAACAAAAAGATAATGACTAAACAACTGAATCATATAGCAAATACTTTTCATGAATAGTACTTTCAAGGCAAGCATCAAAAAGTCTTACATAAGAGTTAACTCATAAAGCAATAGATTCTTAATAGAAGGTTTTGAAGCAACACAAACGAGGATTTAAGTTTCAGCAATTGCTTTCAGCTTTCAACATGTATATCTCATAGATAATTGTCAACACAAAGTAATATGATGAGTGCAATAAGCAAGCATGTAAGAATCAATGCACACAATTGACACAAGTGTTTGCTTCTAAGATAGAAGGAAGTAGGTAAACTGACTCAACATAAAGTAAAAGAAAGTCCCTTCGCAGAGGGAAGCAGGGATTAAATCATGAGCTAGAGCTTTTCAAGTTTTGAAATCATATAGAGGGCATACAAGTAAAGTTTTGAGAGGTGTTTGTTGTTGTCAACGAATGGTAGTGGGCACTCTAACCCCCTCGTCCAACAGACTTTCAAAGAGCGGCTCCCATGAAGGACGTTATCTCTACCAGCAAGGTAGATCATCCCTATTCTCTTTTGTTTACACATGTACTTTAGTTTTATTTATGGATGACACTCCTCCCAACCTTTTGCTTTCACAAGCCATGGCTAACCGAATCCTCGGGTGCCTTCCAACATTTCACATACCATGGAGGAGTGTCTATTTGCAAAATTAAGTTGCTTACTGATGAATCAGGGCAAAACATGTGAAGATAATTATTAATGAAAGTTAATTAATTGGGGCTGGGAACCCCGTTGCCAACTCTTTTTGCAAAATTATTGGATAAGCGGATGAAGCCACTAGTCCATTGGTGAAAGTCTGCCCAACAAGATTGAAAGATAAAACACCACATACTTCCTCATGAGCTATAAAAATTTGACACAAATAAGGAGTAATAAAGTTTTGAATTGTTTAAAGGTAGCACATGAAGTATTTACTTGGAATGGCAGAAAAATACCACATAGTAGGTAGTTATGGTGGACACAAATGGCATAGGTTTTGGCTCAAGGTTTTGGATGCACGACAAGTATGAACCGGTACATCAAAACTTACATAAGAACATATTGCAAGCATTATAAGACTCTACACTGTCTTCCTTGTTGCTCAAACACTTTTACCAGAAAATATCTAGACCTTAGAGAGACCAATCATGCAAACCAAATTTCAACAAGCTCTACGGTAGTTCTCCACTAATAGGTTTAAACTACATGATGCAAGAGCTTAAACATGATCTACTTGAGAGCTCAAAACAATTGCCAAGTATCAAATTATTCAAGACAATATACCAATTACCACATCAAGCATTTTCTGTTTCCAACCAAATAGCAATAAGTGCAGTAGCTTTCAACTTTTGCCATGAACATTAAAAGTAAAACGAAGAACACCAGTGTTCATATGAAAAAGCGGAGCGTGTCTCTCTCCCACACAAGGATTGCTAGGATCTGAAAATAACAAAATGAAAATAAAAGCACACAGACGCTCCAAGTAAAGCACATAAGATGTGACGGAATAAAAATATAGTTTCACTAGAGGTGACCTGATAAGTTGTTGATGAAGAAGGGGATGCCTTGGGCATCCCCAAGCTTAGATGCTTGAGTCTTCTTGAAATATGCAGGGATGAACCACGGGGGCATCCCCAAGCTTAGACTTTTCACTCTTCTTGATCATATTATATCATCCTCCTCTCTTGATCCTTGAAAACTTTCTCCACACCAGACTCAAAACAATCTCATTAGAGGGTTAGTGCATAATCAAAAATTCACATGTTCAGCAAGGACACAATCATTCCCAAAACTTCTGGACATTACCCAAGGTTACTGAAATTTAATGGAGCAAAGAAACCCGCTCAAACACAGTAAAAGAGGCAATGCGAAATAAAAGGCAGAATCTGTCAAAACAGAACAGTACGTAAAGACGAATTTTTTCGAGGCACTGAACATGCTCAGATGGAAAAGCTCAAATTGAATGAAAGTTGAGTACATATCTGAGGATTACTCATGAATTGTTTCAAGATTTTACGAATTTCCTACCGAGAGAACAGCTCAAATTCGTGAGAGCTAAAAATCTGTTCCTGCGCAGAAATCCAAATCTAGTATCAACTTTCTATCAAAGACTTTACTTGGCACAAAAACGAAATAAACATGATAAGGAGAGGTTGCTACAGTAGTAACAACTTCCAAGACACAACAAAACAGTAGCAAAATAAAAACATGGGTTATCTCCCAAGAAGTGCTTTCTTTATAGCCACTAAGATGGGCTCAGTAATTTTAATGATGCTCTCGCAAGTAATAAGAGTTGAACCAAAAGAGAGCATCAAAAGCAAATAAGAAACGCTTTTAAGTCTAACCCACTAACTATGAAAAGGAATCTTGTAAATAAACAAGTCGTGTAAGCATAATGCAATAAGCATAGGAAAATAAGACAAGCGCAACTTCAAGATTTTCAGCAAAAAGAGAGGTGTTTTAGTAACATGAAAATCCCTAAAACCATATTGTCCTCTCTCATAAAGATTTTCAGTAGCATCATGAACAAACTCAACAATATAACTATCACATAAAACATTCTTATCATGAGCTACATGCATAAAATTATTACTCTCCACATAAGCATAGTCATTACTATTAATTGTAGTGGGAGCAAATTCAATAAAATAGCTATCATTATTATTCTCATCACCATAATCATCATATATAGGAGGCATATTGTAATCATAATTAATTTTCTTCTCAATAGTGGGTGGACTGAAAATATGATAGTCATCATTGTAATCATCATATATAGGAGGTAAAGTATCATCAAAGTAAATTTTCTCCTCCATGCTTGGGGGGCTAAAAATATCATGGTTTATATGCATAAAAGTATCATTATTTTTGGCATAAGAAAAACTCTTCTCATTAATAGTAATTGGAGCAGGATCATTATCAAGAATTTGAACATGGTAAACAAGTTGCATACTAAGGGAATGGTTTTTGGCAATCCCATCATAACTATGACAAGTTTCATAAGGATAATTATAATCTGTGTCATAGCCATCTCTATAACGATTATCTAAGCCCGAAGATATAATATCATCATTTGAGGGAACATGGATAGTGCTAACATCATTACTTTCATAATCGGTACCAAAGAGATTTTCAGTATCAAAAGTAGTGTGCTCTTCCAAATCATGATCACTAATATAGGTAAAGGGCATAGGAAGATCATTGTATTCAGATTCATTATCATAATAATCATTAGGAGCAACATACTTACGGTTACCTATCATTATCTCATACACGTGGGGATATGCTGTTACCTCTTTCTTTTTATTCCCCCTCTTCTTCTTCTTCTTCTTCTTCTTCTTCTTCGTTCCCTTATTCTTCTTGTTTTCCCCTTTAGGAGGGAGAGGCTTGAAAGGAAGCTTCTCCACATAACCTGGTTTGTTATTAGAAACAATAGAAGAAACTTGGGAGGATACCTCTCTTTCATTAATAAGACAAAACACATATTAGTCCTGTCATATTTTGGTAAAGTCCCATCCTTTATAACACCTTGTATGTAGGTGTTGGCATGGCAATTATTAACACAATAGAGATAACATCCATGCAACACACTATTCATATCAAGATCACTCATATCTAACAAAGAAATTTTTCTTGATAACTCTTCACACCCCAAAAATAAAGTAAGTTCATCATGCTGATTAGAAGTGATCATATTATCACAATATAGACTTGAAGTACTCATTAAATTCGAAATACTATCATCATGACCAGAACATTGAAAATTAAAATGACCCACTTCATAGCAAAGTTCACAAATAAAAGGATAGAGGTCACAAACTTTTTCACCAAGATCATCTAGAGCCTTGTACCACATTCTAGTTTTTTCATTCCTATGATGGATACAATATTCATCTTCAATTTGATTAATTCCACAAGGTCTATGCATTCCACAAAAATTAACATGCTTATAAGAAATAGTATTTTCAGAAGTTTGGACATGTTTATTGCAATCATTAACAACAATTTCATTTTCCATGCAAGTGTCTTTGAAAGGTTCATGATACACGCCCCAATTTTCTTTAGGAACATTAATATGAGAAGCAAAGGTTCTACAACAATCAACAATAATTTGAGAATCAAGACCATAATTATCACTAAGCTTTTGGAAACCAGCAGTTTCAATGAAAGACTTAATGCATTCATATTCATAGTTTATACCTGACTAGTGGTTGGGGCGCCCCATGGGGCGCCTCCTCACCGGTTAGTGGCGAACCAATTTCATTATGTGTTGTTTGTTTTGTTTCTTCGCCAGCTTGTCGGCAAGCTCTGTCTGAGCCTGATTTTTGTTTATCCCGCTGCAATTTACTTTGCATGTGCGCATTGTTCATGGGGTGACACGGGACAACGATCTAGTTGGTGCTGAGGCCAAGTTGCTCCATTATCGGGTAAATGGGGCAATCGTTTTACAACAACAACAGTTGCTACAGCCTACAAATAATATTGATGCGTAAACAGATTTATTTTACAAACAAGGCTAGATCTTAGCTTGAATTAATCAACACACAACTTATCTGATTTTTTACACACGTCAAAAGTTGGACAGAATAATCAAGTAATCGTGAACAACGGGAGGTTGAATGCATCACTATGGAGGTGACATCAACTACTGTCCGTCACAGAGAGTATCTCCTAGATCGCCACTCCCCAAAGTTGTAGGGGGGAAGCAACAAATCTAAGATGGCTGCAAGGGTCAATGCCCCTTTCATGATCTGCAGGTGTGGCAGCAGAGAATAGACTGAAGTGTAGGCATCCTTCCTGAGAATCCAGCCATGAGTACATAAGTCATCAGTGGCCTGAACCTGCCATAGGCATCGAAGCTACGACTTGTTCCTGTGGCCTGTGTCATTGTGTTTACAGGAAAAAAAATACCTGTTGCATTGTCAAATAGTAGATCAATGGAACGAGATAAGAGTGAGCAAGATATTAATAAGGAAATAAAGGTATACAAGAACGTTAATTACAATAGGTCATGCATGCAAAAAGGATATCAGCGAAGTTCAAATGCTGCAATATATCTCTTCTAAAGCACCACCGTAATATTGGCTCAGTTTATCCAATTAATTGGCTGAACCATTGAGTTTGGCTTTGAAGTGGCATGCAATTTATCAACTCATTCACATTTAGAAAATAATAGGGATTGCAGTTTATGCACCTTTCCAGAAGTAACAACATGATTAGTATTCAATGATTTCAAAAGCCCACAACATATACATAGTATAATCGTTTTCAAGCATTTGTGCATATGCAATTAAAGTATATCAAGTTCACAACAATTATAAAGCTATCGTTTACATATTCAATTTAGAAACTTCTCGAAATGTAACGACATGATGAATATTCAGTGATTTCAAAAGCACAGCATATACAATTATTAACACTGATTAAATACCTATGGTGGTTGGTACGAATGCATTTACGTGTGTTCGAGACGTTGATGTCAGCTAGTCTTTGTGGTCAACGTGCTGTGTTTGTGTCAAACAAAATCAAGATGTGCATGTTTCCTATCCACAAAAAAACATGTGTTACTACAAACAAAAATCTAGCCATGCCGATCACATCTACCGCACAGCTGCCTCCGCTCCTGGCCTCACGGTATCCACCGCCACTGCCTATAATTGTATACTCCCTTCGATCCTTTTTAATTGACTCGGGTTTAGTACAATTTTGTACTAAATTTGAGTCAATTAAAAGAGATCGGAGGAAGTAGGAAATAGCCAGCTACAGACCTAGCTAGCTACGCACCATCATCCATCCATTGAATCCGCCCTACAAGACATTTCCACCAGTTATCTAAAGATAACAACACCATCAGACCACATTGTTTTCCTTCCTCAGCTGACCAAAACCACACTACTCAGGTTCCATCGTCAAACACTCCATTAGTTCTATTAAAGATCGAGTGTTTCATCGTGAGTTCTTGTGGGCATTTCTAACCAAGTCCACACCTCTCAAACCATGCCCGTGCTCCACAGATGACTCGGCTCAGCCACTGAATATAGGATAATCGTTTCCAATCATTTGTGTTTATATGTGATCAAAGTATATCAAGTTAATAACAAGCTAGGATAAAGTTACTCATGAAAGATTCTCACCAATCCTCCGGTACTGGTCAAGTCTGAAACACAAGATGTCTAGCTAATTCAAATAAAAAATGAGAATTGTGTGATACCATATAGCTAGCATTTTGCAAATATAAGATTACACTTGGGGAAAAGATAAAGCGTGCCGCAGCAAGCACAAAACAGACTGCTGACTAAAGAATCAAGAAGGATTATTAAAATACCATACACCATGGTAATAAGTAATACATGTAAGAATAGAAAGTTCGTGAGGTTACCTTTTCAAACTCCTCGGGCATATATTTTTCAACGCCATTCTTTTGCTAAAAGAAGACTAAAGATTCACTGTCGAAACTAAGGTTTGAACCACCATTATCAGGTAAGAAACAACACCATGGGCTTTAAAGGAACAATATACACAACATGTCTCGAAATTGATAACTTATCATCAAAGATGTACGACTGGATATGCTTCTGCAATATGAAGAACACATCAGCAAACAATATATATCAGCCGACCAAAACATTTTCCTATAGGGGATAAGGAGATACCATCAATTGTCTCAACAAGTATTGGAACAATGAATACATGCAATGCTTCAATCTCTCTATGATTCAGTTCAAAAGGAACAATGACCAGAGACCTAACACCCCTGCAGCAACTAAGGCAATATTGGTAGTTTCGTTCCATTTTCAAATATTCTAACCAAGTCCTACTGCAAATTTCACAAATAGGATTAAAAACCTGCAAAAATATATGACGAAAATGTAAGAATATAAATTTTGTCATATGCTTAACCTTATAAGAAAGCACTTTCTTCCCAACTACCAATTGTAGAACAATCACTGAAAAGTATATCCTAACTAAATAAATGAGGGCGCATAAGGCTATCTATTTCTAATAATCAGATAAAGACAATATTTCCATTTAACTTTCTTGTATGATTCAAACTAAAAGAACTGCAAGTATACAGGAAACTGAAGAGGAAGCTTAGTAATTCTCTTTCCATAGCGAACTTCCTGGTCCACTACGGACCCTTACAATCTGCAGGCATAATAGTAACAACATAGGTAGCTAGTAATGGATTACCTCTACGTGATCCAACAGCAGGTCCATCTCCTGAAACCATTCATAGATTTCAATCTTCCAAATCTCACACAACCATGAAACCAGATATAAGAGCAAGAATGAGCGACCTAGAACCAAGAGAGAAACAAAGAACCTGGCATTTATCCTGCAATTACGATCAATCAAAGCACTACAACTACCTATTGCTACAATTACAAAGAAAGCACGTTAGTGGTCATGGCAGTCAAAAATAATTACAAAATTGCAAATAAGTCATGAAATAGAATACACCAACCAAGGTTGTTTATAAATCTGTAATAGTTCCCAATTATGAATATGGAATGGAAAACATTGGTTAACTCGCCTGCACAAAATGTGTGGCAATTTCAATTGCGCATTTTAATAAAGTAGTACTGAGGAAATTGGTGCTACTGTTTCCATATATGAAATACATTTGCTTATTTTCTATCTATTTCTTCTAATCTAGCTAGCAGACGGTAGGGAATAAAAGCTAAGCACTGATATTCTAGCTTCAATAAATAAATCCAAACTTCACATGCTACTGGAACAAATCTGAAACATGAACGCTGGATAATGGAGGCATGGCCAGCCCAGTACCTCCTCACAGTAGCTCCAATATTATCAGCTGCATCAACTTCGCTTCGCCGCTCAGCTGGTGGAAGCAACATCAAGTACAACAACAGCTCAGTTGCAATACCCTGCCAAAGCAATTCACAAAAAAGGGGATTGAGCGAAGAGAGAGATGATATGTGATTTTGTAATCAATCGTCACCTCAGATGCGTACTCCACCTGAGCAACCATCCAATGGAAGTCCCCACCCGTCTCTTGTGCAGACTGGCGGTCATCCCTCGCTCGATGGACGGTAATTGCGCTCCACCTGTCGAGCGCCCTGGAGGGCGAGAGGAAAAGCGATGGGGGACGATGTGGAGAAGGGGGCTCCGTGGTGGAGCAGTAGGCCAGTAGGGCGGGGAGGCAGAGCGCTGCAGCCTCCACACTCGTCCCTGCAGCGCGGGTGCCTAGGGGCGAGGACAATGGCCGCGTCCTCCGGCTCTCTGCCTCTATGCCTGAATGAAGGCTCCAGAAGAAAGGAGTAGACGGCGGCGAGGGCTTGGGACGCCATAGGCCGGTGAGAGGAGAGGGAGCGCCGCCAGGGGTGAGGAGCTAGAGAGGGAGGGGCGAAGGGTACGGGGCTAGGACGGGTGGCTAGGGTTACCCTCGCGTGTGGGTTTTGTTTGATGTTGCGACGGTCGAGATTTAAGCGCGCCTCGTTCCCAGATCGAACGGATCGGCACGGCTGTGGTATCATGGAGCGCCCTGGCATAAGGCAAGCACACACGCACTTGCTTGTTCTCAATTCTTTACCTTTGTCGTTCTCCCAATCTTCAGTATTGCTTTGAATTCTTTCAAGAAGATCCCATCTAGCTTCAACCTCCTTGCTTGTGAAAGATCCCTCCAAATAGGCATCTAGATAGTCCTTGTGGTGTCCTGAAAGCCTTGCATAAAAAATATTAATAATAACATTACGGGGGAGCTCATGAATGGGACATTTGAGCATTAGTGACTTCAATCTCCCCCATGCTTGGGAAATACTCTCTCCATCACGAGGATAAAAGTTATAAATATAATTCCTACATGCACTTTATGAGGAGGATAAAATTTAGAATAAAAGAGAGGTACAATTTCCTCCCAACCAATAGATCGACCATTCCTCAGCATCCTATACCATTCCGCAGCTCTGCCCTTCAGAGATATAGAGAATAGCTTCCTCTTAACTTGGTCCTTTGAAATACCTGCACTCTCAAACAACTCGCATAATTCATGTATAAAGAGTAAATGATCACTAGGATGGACAGTCCCATCTCCAAAATAGCAATTGTTCATAGCAAGTTCAACAATTTTCGTAGGTATCTTGAAAGGAATACTTTCAGTAGGTGGATTTAAAATATCGCAAGCATCATTAGAGTTATCGCATATGGGAGATAAAGTATTATCAGAGCAAATTTTCTCCCCTAAAGTTGGGAAGCTAAAAAGATCATAAAAACTAGCTTCCCCAAGCTTAGACTTTTCCATAGCATTAGCAGTAATTGCGTTCATACTAATAACATTGCTACTAGCATGCAAATAAGGTTCCATAGGTTTTTTAATTTTCGCATCAAACAATTCATTTCTTAACTCAGGAAAAAGATTAAAAAGCTCACTAAATTTTTTGTCGTTTTCCATTATGCCTAACTAGTGAAAAATAAAAACAAGAAACAAAAAGATATAATTGCAGAATCTAAAGGAAATAGCTTCGAGCACTCACACACCGGCAACGAGTGCTAGGAAATAGCTTAGTAGTCGGAGGATGTGAATACCTTTTACCTTAGCTCCCCGACAACGGCGCTCGGAAAATAGCTTGATGTCTACGCACGCTTCTATTCCCGTAGACAGGTGTTGGGCCTCCAAGAGCATAGGTTTGTAGAACAGACAACAAGTTTCCCTTAAGTGAATCACCCAAGGTTTATCGAACTCGGGGAGGTAGAGGTCAAAGATATCCCTCTCAAGCAACCCTGCAATTAAGATACAAGAAGTCTCTTGTGTCCCCAACACACCTAATACACTTGTCGGATGTATAGGTGCACTAGTTCGGCGAAGAGATAGTGAAATACAAGTAATATGGATGATTATAAGTAGTAATTGCAATCTGAAATAAAAATGGCAGCAAGCGAACATGTAGCAGAACTTGTTGGAAACGGTGTTTCAATGCTTAGAAACAAGGCCTAGGGATCATACTTTCACTAGTGGACACTCTCAACAATGATCACATAAAGATCACACCATGGGAGAGAGAGATGAACCACATAGCTACCGGTAGAGCCCTCAGCCTCGGGGGAGAACTACTCCCTCCTCATCATGGGAGACAACAACGGCGATGAAGATGGCGATGGAGTCGATGGAGATGGATTCCGGGGGCACTTCCCCGTCCCGGCGGCGTGCCGGAACGGAGACTTCTGTCCCCCGAACTTGGCTTCGCGATGGCGGTGGCTACGTAACTTTTCGTGGAATATGACTGATCGTCTAGGGTTTTCGGAGACGAATGATTATATAGGCGAAGGGGCAGCGTCGGGGGAGCCAGGGGGTGGGCTCCCCACACCTGGGCGCGCCAGAAAGGTGGGTCGCGCCCCCCTATGGTGTGGCCAGCTCGTGGCCCCCCTTCGTCTCTCCTTCGGACTCCGTGAAGCTTCTGGAAAAATAGGGACGTGGCCTTTTGTTTCGCGCAATTCCAAGAATATTTGTAAACTAACTTTTCTGAAACCAAAAACAACAGAAAACAGGAACTGGCACTGTGGCATCTTGTTAATAGGTTAGTCCCAGAAAATGCATAAAAACATTATAAAGTATGAATAAAACATGTAGGTATTGTCATAAAACTAGCATGGAACATAAGAAATTATAGATACGTTGGAGACATATCAGTGAGGTGTATCGAGAATTTTCCAGTACGGCAAGTCCCAAAACATGGACCTCCTTTTCCATACACCAATGAGCGGCGTCGTTTCCTTTTTCTTCTTCTCTCCAGGCTTTTGAGAATCTTTCCCGGCGCAGGGCACTGATGCGCGTAGACGACACGTCCGTTGGGAATCCCAAGAGGAAGGTGTGATGCGCACAGCAGCAAGTTTTCCCTACGTAAGAAACCAAGGTTTATCGAACGAGTAGGAGTCAAGAAGCACGTTGAAGGTTGATGGCGGCGGAGTGTAGTGCGGCGCAACACCAGGGATTCCGGCGCCAACGTGGAACCTGCACAACACAATCACAGAACTTTGCCCCAACGTAACGGTGAGGTTGTCAATCTCACCGGCTTGCTTGTAAACAAAGGATTAAACGTATTGTGTGGAAGATGATGATTGTTTGCGAAGAACGAGTAAAGAACAATTGCGATAGATTGTATTTCATATGTAAAGAATAGGACCAGGGGTCCACGAGTTCACTAGTGGTGTCTCTCCCATAAGATAGCGAGATGTTGGGTGAACAAATTACGGTTGGGCAATTGACAAATAAAGAAGGCATAACAATGCACATACATATATCATGATGAGTACTATGAGATTTAATCGGGGCATTACGACAAAGTACACGGACCGCTATCCGAGCATGCATCTATGCCTAAAAAGTCCACCTTCAGAGTTATCATCCGAACCCCTCCAGGTATTAAGTTGTAAACAACGAGACAATTGCATTAAGTATGGTGCGTAATGTAATGAACACAAATATCCTTAGATAAAGCATCGATGTTTTATCCCTAGTGGCAACGACACATCCACAACCTTAGAACTTTATGTCACTCGTCCCGCATTTAATGGAGGCATGAACCCACTATCGAGCATAAATACTCCCTCTTGGAGTCACAAGTATCAACTTGGCTAGAGCCTCTACTAGCAACAGAGAGCATGCAAGAACATAAATAACATATATGATAGATTGATAATCAACTTGACATAGTATTCAGTATTCATCGGATCCCAACAAACACAACATGAAGGATTACAAATAGATGATCTTGATCATGATAGGCAGCTCACAAGATCTAACATGATAGCACAATGAGGAGAAGACAACCATCTAGCTACTGCTATGGACCCATAGTCCAGGGGTGGACTACTCACACATCGATCCGGAGGCGATCATGGCGATGAAGAGACCTCCGGGAGATGATTCCCCTCTCCGGCAGGGTGCCGGAGGCGATCTCCTGAATCACCCGAGATGGGATTGGCGGCGGCAACGTCTCTGGAAGGTTTTCCGTATCGTGGCTCTCGGTACTGGGGGTTTCGCGACGAAGACTTTAAGTAGGCGTAAGGGCAGGTCAAGGGGCGTCACGAGGGGCCCACACAACAGGGCCGCGCGGCCAGGACCTGGGCCGCTCCGCCCTACTGTGGCGCCGCCTCGTGGCCCCACTTCGTTCCCTCTTCGGACTTCTGGAAGCTTCGTGTAAAAATAGGCCCCTGGACGTTGATTTCGGACTTCTGGAAGCTTCGTTCATGGAGAAGGTTGAAACTGCTTCGTTCATTGTTATATGGTTGGAAACAGAAAATGTTGCATGTGGTAAATGGTATAATGTCTTGAATAATGTGATACTTGGCAATTGTTGTGCTCATATAGATCATGTTTAAGCTCTTGCATCATGTACCTTGTACCCATTAATGAATAACTACATAGAGCTTGTTAAAATTTGGTTTGCTTGATTGATCTCTAGAGTCTAGATATTTTCTGGTTAAGGTGTTTGAACAACAAGGAGACAATGTAAAGTTTTATAATAGTTACAATATGTTCATATGTGAGCTTTGCTGCACCTTTTATACTTGAGTTTGCTTCAAACAACCTTGCTAGCCTAGCCTTGTATTGAGAGGAATTCTTCTCGTGCATCCAAATCCTTGAGCCAATAACCATGCCATTTGTGTCCACCATACCTACCTACTACATGGTATTACTCCGCCATTCCAAAGTACATTACTTGAGTGCTACCTTTAAAATTCTATTCTTTGCCTTTGCAATATATAGCTCATGTAAAAAGTAGCCTTAAAAACTATTGTGGTGAAGAATATGTACTTATGTGTCTTATTTCTTAATAAGTTGCTTGTTGTACGGTAACCATGTTTCTGGGGACGCCATCAACTTTTACCTTGGTTGAATATCCTGTGAGTTGCTATGCATGTTCGTCTTGTCTGAAGTAAGGGAGATTTTCATGATCATATGGTTTGAGTATGCATACTGTTAGAGAAGAACATTGGGCCGCTAACTAAAGCCATGATCCATGGTGGAAGTTTCAGTGTGGACAATCAATCCTCAATCTCTTATGAGAATATTAATCGTTGTTGAATGCTTATGCATTAAAGAGGAGTCCATTATCTGTTGTCTATGTTGTCCCGGTATGGATGTCTAAGTTGAGAATAATCAAAAGCGAGAAATCCAATGCGAGCTTTCTCCTTAGACCTTTGTACAGGCGGCATAGAGGTACCCCTTTGTGACACTTGGTTGAAACATATTCTATACTATGATAATCCATGTTAATCCGAGCTAATTAGGACAAGGTGCGAGCACTATTGGTATACTATGCATGAGGCTTGCAACTTATAGGATATCTTATACATAACACATATGCTTTATTACTACCGTTGACAAAATTGTTTCTTGTTTTCAAAATGAAAAGCTCTAGCACAAATATAGTAATCCATGCTTCCCTCTGCGAAGGGCCTATCTTCTACTTTATTTTTGAGTCAGTTTTCCTATTCTTTCTATCCCAGAAGCAAACACTTGTATCAACTGTGTGCATTGATTCTTACATGTTTACTTATTGCATTTGTTATATTACTTTGTGTTGACAATTATCCATGAGATAAATATGTTGAAGTTGAAAGCAACCGCTGAAACTTATATGTTCCTTTGTGTTGCTTCAATGCCTTTACTTTGAATTTATTGCTTTATGAGTAACTCTTATCCAAGTCTTATTGATGCTTGTCTTGAAAGTATTATTCATGAAAAGTTTTTGCTATATGATTCATTTGTTTACTCATTATCTTCATCATTGCTTCGAATCGTTGCTTTCATCTCATATGCTTTACAATAGTATGATCAAGATTATGATAGCATGTCACTTCAGAAATTATCCTTGTTATCGTTTACCTACTCGAGGGCGAGTAGGAACTAAGCTTGGGGATGCTTGATACGTCTCAAACGTATCTATAATTTCTGATGTTCCATGCTAGTTTTATGACAATACCTACATGTTTTGTTCACACTTTATATCGTTTTGATGCATTTTCCGGAACTAACCTATTGACGAGATGCCGAAGTGCCAGTTCCTGTTTTCTGCTGTTTTTGGTTTCAGAAATCCTAGTAAGTGATGTCTACGGGAGCTTCTATTCTTGTAGACAGTGTTGGGCCTCCAAGAGCAGAGGTTTGTAGAACAGCAGCAAGTTTCCCTTAAGTGGATCACCCAAGGTTTATCGAACTCAGGGAGGAAGAGGTCAAAGATATCCCTCTCAAGCAACCCTGCAACCACAAAGCAAGAAGTCTCTTGTGTCCCCAACACACCTAATACACTTGTCAGATGTATAGGTGCACTAGTTCGGCGAAGAGATAGTGAAATACAAGTAATATGGATGGATATGAGTGGTAATAGTAATCTGAATGAAATATGGCAGCGAGTAAACATGTAACAAAACAGTAAACAAACGGAGATTCGATGCTTGGAAGCAAGGCCTAGGGATCCTGCTTTCACTAGTGGACACTCTCAACAATGATCACATAATAGGGCTACTCTACACTCTTTTGTTGGATGATGAACACATTGCGTAGGATTACACGAACCCTCAATGCCGGAGTTAACAAGCTCCACAATTCAATGTTCATATTTAAATAACCTTAGAGTGCAAGATAGATCAACACAATTACACCGAGTACTAACATAGCATGCACACTGTCAACATCAGCTATGAAAGGGGGAATAGATCGTATCAATACCATCATAGTAATAGTTAACTTCATAATCTACAAGAGATCATAATCATAGCGTATACCAAGTACTTCATGATGCACACACTGTCAACATTACATCATGGAGGAGGAATAGACTACTTTAATAACATCACTAGAGTAGCACATAGATGATATTCAACTAGATCACAAAGAGAGAGAGATGAACCACATAGCTACGACGGAGCCCTCAGCCCTGTGGGTGAATTACTCCCTCCTCATCATGGAGGCAGCGATGGCGGTGAAGATGGCGGTGGAGACGGCGGTGGAGATGGCTCCGGGGCAATTCCCCGTCCGGCGAGGTGCCGGAACGCAGAGTTCTGTCCCCCGAATTGGACTTTCGCGATGGCGGCGGCTCTGGATGGTTTTCTCCGTTTCCGTCCTTTCTGTCGATGTTTTTAGGTCAGGGACGATTAAATAGGCCGAGAGTCGGAGTCGGAGGGGCCACGGGGTGACCACACCATAGGGGGGGCGCCCCCCCTTGGGCCGCGCCGCCCTGTGGTTTGGGGCCACCCTGGCACCCCTCTGACTCTTCTCCGGTGCTCCGGAAGCTTCCGGGAATTGTAAGCCCTTCGGTCTTGATTTCGTCCGATTCCGAAAATATTTCTTTACTAGGATTTCTGAAACCAAAAATAGCGAGAAAACAGCAATCGGCCTTTCGGCATCTCGTCAATAGGTTAGTTCCGAAAAACGCATAAAAATGATATAAAGTGTGAACAAAACATGTTGGTATTGTCATAAAACAAGCATGGAACATCAGAAATTATAGATACGTTGGAGACGTATCGGCATCCCTAAGCTTAGTTCCTACTCGTCCTCGAGTAGGTAAACGATAAAAGATAATTTCGAGGTGACATGCTACCAACATAATCTTAATCATAGTATTGTAAAGCATATGAGATGAATGCAGCGATTCAAAACAATGTTAATGCAATGAGTAAACAATTGAATCATATAGCAAAGACTTTTCATGAATAGTACTTTCAAGACAAGCATCAATAAGTCTTGCATAAGAGTTACTCATAAAGCAATAAATTCAAAGTAAAGACATTGAAGCAACACAACGGAAGATAAAGTTTCAGCAGTTGCTTTCAACTTGTAACATGTATATCTCATGGATAGTTGTCAATGCAAAGCAATATAACAAGTGCAATAAGCAAGTATGTAAGAATCAATGCACAGTTAACACAATTGTTTGCTTCTTGAGGTGGAGAGAGATAGGTGAACTGACTCAACATAAAAGGTAAAAGAATGGTCCTTCAAAGAGGAAAGCATCGATTGCTATATTTGTGCTAGAGCTTTTATTTTGAAAACATGAAACAATTTTGTCAACGGTAGTAATAAAGAATATGAGTTATGTAAATTATATCTTACAAGTTGCAAGTCTCATGCATAGTATACTAATAGTGCCCGCTGATACGTCTCCGACGTATCGATAATTTCTTATGTTCTATGCCATATTATTGATGATACCTACATGTTTTATGCACACTTTATGTCATATTCGTGCATTTTCTGGAACTAACCTATTAACAAGATGCCGAAGTGCCAGCTTGCTGTTTTCTTGTTTTTGGTTTCAGAAATCCTAGTAACGAAATATTCTCGGAATCGGACGAAATCAAGACCCGTGTTCCTATTTTCACCGGAAGCATCCAGAACACCCGAGAGCCGCCGAGAGGGGCCCCGTGGGCCCCGGATGATAGGGTGGCGCGGCCTGGGCCCTGGCCGCGCCAGCCTATGGTGCCGCCGCCTCTTCAACCCTCTGACGCTGCCCTTCCGCCTATTTAAAGCCTCCGTCGAGAAAACCCTGATGCGAAGAACCACGATACGAAAAACCATCCAGAGCCGCCGCCATCGCGAAAGTCCAATTCGGGGGACAGAACTCTCTGTTCCGGCACCCTGCCGGACGGGGAATTGCCCCCGGAGCCATCTCCACCGCCGTCTCCACCGCCATCTTCACCGCCATCGCTGCCTCCATGATGAGGAGGGAGTAATTCACCCCTGGGGCTGAGGGCTCCGCTGTAGCTATGTGGTTCATCTCTCTCTCTCTTTGTGATCTAAATGAATATCATCTATGTGCTACTCTAGTGATGTTATTAAAGTAGTCTATTCCTCCTCCATGATGTAATGTTGACAGTGTGTGCATCATGAAGTACTTGGTATACGCTATGATTGTGATCTCTTGTAGATTATGAAGTTAACTATTACTATGATGGTATTGATACGATCTATTCCCCCTTTCATAGCCGATGTTGACAGTGTGCATGCTATGTTAGTACTCGGTGTAATTGTGTTGATCTATCTTGCACTCTAAGGTTATTTAAATATGAACATTGAATTGTGGAGCTTGTTAACTCCGGCATTGAGGGTTCGTGTAATCCTACGCAATGTGTTCATCATCCAACAAAAGAGTGTAGAGTAGCCCTATTATGTGATCATTGTTGAGAGTGTCCACTAGTGAAAGCAGGATCCCTAGGCCTTGCTTCCAAGCATCGAATCTCCGTTTGTTTACTGTTTTGTTACATGTTTACTCGCTGCCATATTTCATTCATATTACTATTACCACTCATATCCATCCATATTACTTGTATTTCACTATCTCTTCGCCGAACTAGTGCACCTATACATCTGACAAGTGTATTAGGTGTGTTGGGGACACAAGAGACTTCTTGCTTTGTGGTTGCGGGGTTGCTTGAGAGGGATATCTTTGACCTCTTCCTCCCCGAGTTCGATAAACCTTGGGTGATCCACTTAAGGGAAACTTGCTGCTGTTCTACAAACCTCTGCTCTTGGAGGCCCAACACTGTCTACAAGAATAGAAGCACCCGTAGACATCAAGCTATTTTCCGGCGCCGTTGCCGGGGAGGAAAGGTAAAATGTACTCACACTCGGATCTCGGCTACTAAGCTATTTTCGCCGTTGTAAGTACTCGAAGCTATTTCCTTTAGATCCTGCAATTGCATCTTTTTGTTTCTTGTTTACACTAGTTAGGCATAATGGACAACAGTGAGCTTCTTATTCTATTTCCTGATTTAAGACATGGATGGTTTGATGCGAAAATTAAAAAACCTATGGAACATATTAGTATGAACGCTTTGAACACCATTGTTGCTAATGATATGAAAAATTCTAAGCTTGGGGAAGCTGGCTTTGATGAGCATGATATTTTTAGTCCCCCAAGCATTGAGGAGAAAATTTACTTTGATGATACTTTGCCTCCTATTTATGATGATTATAATGATATTGGTCTTTTAGTACCGCCTGTTATGGAGGATAAATTTGATTATGATTACAATATGCCTCCTATATTTGATGATGAAAATAATAATGATAGCTACTTTGTTGAATTTGCTCCCACTATTACCAATAAAATTGACTATGCTTATGTGGAGGGTAATGATACTTTTATGCATGAGACTCATGATAAGAATGCTTTATGTGATACTTATATTGTTGAGTTTGTTCATGATGCTACTGGATATTATTATGAGAGAGGAAAATATGGTTGTAGAAATTTTCATGTTACTAAAACACCTCTCTATATGCTGAAATTTTTGAAGTTACACTTGTTTTATCTTTCTATGCTTGTTGCATCATGCTTCATGAATTTGTTTATTTACAAGATTCCTTTTCATAGGAAGCATGTTAGGCTTAAATATGTTTTGAATTTGCCTCTTGATGCTCTCTTTTGCTTCAAATACTATCTCTTGCGAGTGCATCATTAAAACTGCTGAGCCCATCTTAATGGCTATAAAGAAAGCACTTCTTGGGAGATAACCCATGTGTTTATTTTGCTACAGCACTTTTATTTTGTATTTGAGTCTTGGAAGTTGTTACTACTGTAGCAACCTCTCCTTATCTTAGTTTTGTTGCATTGTTGTGCCAAGTAAAGTCTTTGATAGTAAAGTGAATACTAGATTTGGATTGCTGCGCAGTAACAGATTTCTTTGCTGTCACGGATTTCGACCTGCCTCTCTGTAGGTAGCTCAGAAAAATATGCCAATTTACATGCGTGATCCCCAGATATGTACGCAACTTTCATTAAATTTGGGCATTTTCATTTGAGCAAGTCTGGTGTCCTAATAAAATCTATCTTTACGGACTGTTCTGTTTTGACAGATTCTGCCTTTTATTTTGCATTGCCTCTTTTGCAATGTTGGATAAATTTCTTTGATCCATTAATGTCCAGTAGCTTTATGCAATATCCAGA
The DNA here is from genome assembly GCF_022539505.1 of Lolium rigidum. Taxonomy (NCBI): domain Eukaryota; kingdom Viridiplantae; phylum Streptophyta; class Magnoliopsida; order Poales; family Poaceae; genus Lolium; species Lolium rigidum. The sequence goes on from NC_061513.1 coordinate 175,095,735, forward strand.
AGTGTTAAGAATGATTGTGTCACCTCTGAACATGTGAATTTTTATTATGCACTAACCCTCTAATGAGTTGTTTCGAGTTTGGTGTGGAGGAAGTTTTCAAGGATCAAGAGAGGAGTATGATGCAATATGATCAAGGAGAGTGAAAGCTCTAAGCTTGGGGATGCCCCGGTGGTTCACCCCTTCATATTCTAAGAAGACTCAAGCGTCTAAGCTTGGGGATGCCCAAGGCATCCCCTTCTTCATCGACAACATTATCAGGTTCCTCCCCTGAAACTATATTTTTATTCCGTCACATCTTATGTACTTTGCTTGGAGCGTCGGTTTGTTCTTGTTTTTGTTTTGTTTGAATAAAATGGATCCTAGCATTCACCTTGTGGGAGAGAGACACGCTCCGCTGTAGCATATGGACAAGTATGTCCTTAGGCTCTACTCATAGTATTCATGGCGAAGTTTCTTCTTCGTTAAATTGTTATATGGTTGGAATTGGAAAATGCTACATGTAGTAATTCTAAAATGTCTTGGATAATTTGATACTTGGCAATTGTTGTGCTCATGTTTAAGCTCTTGCATCATATACTTTGCACCCATTAATGAATAAATACTTAGAGCTTGCTAATTTGGTTTGCATATTTGGTTTCTCTAGAGTCTAGATAATATCTAGTATTGAGTTTTGAACAACAAGGAAGACGGTGTAGAGTCTTATAATGTTTACAATATGTCTTTTATGTGAGTTTTGCTGCACCGTTCATCCTTGTGTTTGTTTCAAATAACCTTGCTAGCCTAAACCTTGTATCGAGAGGGAATACTTCTCATGCATCCAAAATACTTGAGCCAACCACTTTGCCATTTGTGTCCACCATACCTACCTACTACATGGTATTTATCCGCCATTCCAAAGTAAATTGCTTGAGTGCTACCTTTAAAATTCCATCATTCACCTTTGCAATATATAGCTCATGGGACAAATAGCTTAAAAACTATTGTGGTATTGAATATGTACTTATGCACTTTATCTCTTATTAAGTTGCTTGTTGTGCGATAACCATGTTTACGGGGACGCCATCAACTATTCTTTGTTGAATATCATGTGAGTTGCTATGCATGTCCGTCTTGTCCGAAGTAAGAGAGATCTACCACCTTCATGGTTGGAGCATGCATATTGTTAGAGAAGAACATTGGGCCGCTAACTAAAGCCATGATTCATGGTGGAAGTTTCAGTTTTGGACATATATCCTCAATCTCATATGAGAATAATAATTGTTGCCACATGCTTATGCATTAAAGAGGAGTCCATTATCTCGTTGTCCATGTTGTCCCGGTATGGATGTCTAAGTTGAGAATAATCAAAAGCGAGAAATCCAAAATGCGAGCTTTCTCCTTAGACCTTTGTACAGGCGGCATGGAGGTACCCCATTGTGACACTTGGTTAAAACATGTGCATTGCAAAGATCCGGTAGTCCAAGCTAATTAGGACAAGGTGCGGGCACTATTAGTATACTATGCATGAGACTTGCAACTTGTAAGATATAACTTTCATAACTCATATGCTTTATTACTACCGTTGACAAAATTGTTTCATGTTTTCAAAATAAAAGCTCTAGCACAAATATAGCAATCGATGCTTTCCTCTTTGAAGGACCATTCTTTTTACTTTTATGTTGAGTCAGTTCACCTATCTCTCTCCACCTCAAGAAGCAAACACTTGTGTGAACTGTGCATTGATTCCTACATATTTGCATATTGCACTTATTATATTACTCTATGTTGACAATTATCCATGAGATATACATGTTACAAGTTGAAAGCAACCGCTGAAACTTAATCTTCCTTTGTGTTGCTTCAATACCTTTACTTTGATTTATTGCTTTATGAGTTAACTCTTATGCAAGACTTATTAATACTTGTCTTGAAGTACTATTCATGAAAAGTCTTTGCTTTATGATTCACTTGTTTACTTATGTCATTACCATTGTTTTGATCGCTGCATCCACTACATATGTTTACAAATAGTATGATCAAGGTTATGATGGCATGTCACTTCAGAAATTATCTTTGTTATCGTTTTACCTGCTCGGGACGAGCAGAACTAAGCTTGGGGATGCTTGATACATCTCCGACGTATCGATAATTTCTTATGTTCTATGCCATATTATTGATGATACCTACATGTTTTATGCACACTTTATGTCATATTCGTGCATTTTCTCGGAACTAACCTATTAACAAGATGCCGAAGTGCCGCTTCGTTGTTTTCTGCTGTTTTTGGTTTCAGTAAATCCTAGTAACGAAATATTCTCGGAATCGGACGAAATCAAGACCCGGGTTCCTATTTTCACCGGAAGCATCCAGAACACCCGAGAGCCGCCGGAGGGGCCCTGTGGGCCCCGGATGATAGGGTGGCGCGGCTCGGGCCCCGGCCGCGCCGCCTATGGTGCCGCCGCCTCTTCGACCCTCTGATGCTGCCCTTCCGCCTATTTAAAGCCTCCGTCGAGAAAACCCTAATGCGAAGAACCACGATACGAAAAACCATCCAGAGCCGCCGCCATCGCGAAAGTCCAATTCGGGGACAGAACTCTCGTTCCGGCACCCTGCCGGACGGGGAATTGCCCCGGAGCCATCTCCACCGCCGTCTCCACCGCCATCTTCACCGCCATCGCTGCCTCCATGATGAGGAGGGAGTAATTCACCCTCGGGCTGAGGGCTCCGCTGTAGCTATGTGGTTCATCTCTCTCTCTTTGTGATCTAGTTGAATATCATCTATGTGCTACTCTAGTGATGTTATTAAAGTAGTCTATTCCTCCTCCATGATGTAATGTTGACAGTGTGTGCATCATGAAGTACTTGGTATACGCTATGATTGTGATCTCTTGTAGATTATGAAGTTAACTATTACTATGATGGTATTGATACGATCTATTCCCCCTTTCATAGCCGATGTTGACAGTGTGCATGCTATGTTAGTACTCGGTGTAATTGTGTTGATCTATCTTGCACTCTAAGGTTATTTAAATATGAACATTGAATTGTGGAGCTTGTTAACTCCGGCATTGAGGGTTCGTGTAATCCTACGCAATGTGTTCATCATCCAACAAAAGAGTGTAGAGTAGCCCTATTATGTGATCATTGTTGAGAGTGTCCACTAGTGAAAGCAGGATCCCTAGGCCTTGCTTCCAAGCATCGAATCTCCGTTTGTTTACTGTTTTGTTACATGTTTACTCGCTGCCATATTTCATTCATATTACTATTACCACTCATATCCATCCATATTACTTGTATTTCACTATCTCTTCGCCGAACTAGTGCACCTATACATCTGACAAGTGTATTAGGTGTGTTGGGGACACAAGAGACTTCTTGCTTTGTGGTTGCAGGGTTGCTTGAGAGGGATATCTTTGACCTCTTCCTCCCTGAGTTCGATAAACCTTGGGTGATCCACTTAAGGGAAACTTGCTGCTGTTCTACAAACCTCTGCTCTTGGAGGCCCAACACTGTCTACAAGAATAGAAGCTCCCGTAGACATCACCCGCACCTTGTCCTAATTAGCTTGGACTACCGGATCATTGCTATACACATGTTTTAACCAAGTGTCACAATGGGGTACCTCCATGCCGCCTGTACAAAGGTCTAAGGAGAAAGCTCGCATTTTGGATTTCTCGCTTTTGATTATTCTCAACTTAGACATCCATACCGGGACAACATGGACAACAGATAATGGACTCCTCTTTAATGCAAAAGCATGTGGCAACAATTATTATTCTCATATGAGATTGAGGATATATGTCCAAAACTTGAAACTTCCACCATGAATCATGGCTTTAGTTAGCGGCCCAATGTTCTTCTCTAACAATATGTATGCTCCAACCATTAAGGTGGTAGATCTCTCTTACTTCAGACAAGACGGACATGCATAGCAACTCACATGATATTCAACAAGGAATAGTTGATGGCGTCCCCAGAAACATGGTTATCGCACAACAAGCAACTTAATAAGAGATAAAGTGCATAAGTACATATTCAATACCACAATAGTTTTTAAGCTATTTGTCCCATGCATGAGCTATATATTGCAAAGGTGAATGATGGAATTTTAAAGGTAGCACTCAAGCAATTTACTTTGGAATGACGGAGAAATACCATGTAGTAGGTAGGTATGGTGGACACAAATGGCATAGTGGTTGGCTCAAGGTTTTTGGATGCATGAGAAGTATTCCCTCTCGATACAAAGCTTAGGCTAGCAAGGTTATTTGAAACAAACACAAGGATGAACCGGTGCAGCAAAACTCACATAAAAGACATATTGTAAACATTATAAGACTCTACACCGTCTTCCTTGTTGTTCAAAACTCAATACTAGAAATTATATAGACTTTAGAGAGACCAATTATGCAAACCAAATTTTAGCAAGCTCTATGTATTTCTTCATTAATGGGTGCAAAGTATATGATGCAAGAGCTTAAACATGAGCACAACAATTGCCAAGTATCACATTATCCAAGACGTTTTACCAATTACTACATGTAGCATTTTCCGTTTCGAACCATATAAAAATGAACGAAGCAGTTTCAACCTTCGCCATGAACACTAAAAGCTAAGAACACATGTGTTCATATGAACCAGCGGAGCGTGTCTCTCTCCCACACAAGAATTTATTCAAACAAAAACAAAAACAAAAACAAACAGACGCTCCAAGTAAAGTACATAAGATGTGACCGAATAAAAATATAGTTTCAAGAGAAGGAACCTGATAATTTGTCGATGAAGAAGGGGATGCCTTGGGCATCCCCAAGATTAGATGCTTGAGTCTTCTTGAAATATGCAGGGATGAACCACCGGGGCATCCCCAAGCTTAGAGCTTTCACTCTCCTTGATCATAGTATATCATCCTCCTCTCTTGACCCTTGAAAACTTCCTCCACACCAAACTCGAAACAAACTCATTAGAGGGTTAGTGCATAATTAAAAATTCACACGTTCAGAGGTGACACAATCATTCTTAACACTTCTGGACATTGCTCAAAGCTACTGGAAGATAATGGAACAAAGAAATCCACCCAACACAGCGAAAGAAGCAATGCGAAATAAGAGGCAGAATCTGTCAAAACAGAACAGTCCGTAAAGACGAATTTTAAAAGGGCACCAGACTTGCTCAAATGAAAATGCTCAAATTAAATGAAAGTTGCGTACATATCTGAGGATCACTCACGTAAATTGGCTTAATTTTCTGAGTTACCTACAGAGAATTAGACCCAGATTCGTGACAAGCAAAGAAATCTGTTTCGCGCAGTAATCCAAATCTAGTATTCACTTTACTATCAAAGACTTTACTTGGCACAACAAAACACAAAACTAAGATAAGGAGAGGTTGCTACAGTAGTAAACAACTTCCAAGACACAAATATAAAACAAAGTACTGTAGCAAAATATCACATGGGTTATCTCCCAAGAAGTTCTTTCTTTATAGCCGTTAAGATGGGCTCGGCAGTTTTAATGATGCACTTGCAAGAAATAGTATTTGAAGCAAAAGAGAGCATCAAGAGGCAAATTCAAAACACATTTAAGTCTAACATGCTTCCTATGCAGAGGCATCTTGTACACAAATGAATTCATGAAGAACAAAGTGACAATCATAAGAGGATAAAACAAAAGTAGCTTCAAGATTCTCAACATAAAGAGGGGAAACTTAATATTATTGAAATGCATATAACCATATTTCCCTCTCTCATAATAACTTTCAGTAGCATCATTGATGAAATCCACAATATACCCATCACTTAAAACATTCTTATCATGGTTCATATGCATAGAAGTATCATTAAATTTGGCATAAGAAGAGTTATTCTCATTAATAGTAATTGGAGTAAGATTATTATCAAGAATTTGAACATGGTAAACAAATTTCATATTAAGGGAAATGTTTTTAGTAATCCAATCATGACTATGACAAGTTTCATAAGGATAGTTAGAACCTATATCATAGCATTCTTTATAATAATCATCAGAGATCGGGGGCACAGTGTCATCATAGGAAATAGAATAGTTATCTTTCACAGTCGGTTTATCTGTGTCCACACCATCATTGTTATTGGAAGGAGATGTATCAAGAACATAATGACCAGTAGCTAAAGGATTTTCAAACACCTCTTCCCCAAGCTTAGAGCTTTCTATATCATTATGGGAGGAAGCATGGATAGTACTGACACTATGGCAATTATTATCATCATTTTCAGAATCAGTTTTCCAGAGATTTGTAATATCAAAAGTAGTGTGCTCATTCAAATCATGATCGCTAATGTATGTAAAGGGCATAGGAAGATCATCATATTCAGATTCATTGTGACAATAATCATTAGGAGCAACATACTTACGGTTACCTCTTTCTTTTTATTCTCCTTCTTCTTCTTCTTCGTTCCCTTCTTCTTCTTCTTCTCTTCCTTCTCCTCGTTCCCTTCTTTAGGAGGAAGAGGTTTGAAGGGTGGCTTGTCCGCATAACCTGATTTACTTTCGTAAACAATAGAAGAAACTTGGGAGGATCCCTCCTTTTCATTAATTAATTGAAAACACACAGCGGTCCTATCATATTTTGGCAAGGTGTCATCTTCTAAAATATTTTGTATGTAAGTATTTGTATGGCTATTATCAATGCAATAAGAAAAACACCCATGAAGGACATCATCAATATCAAGATCACTCATATGTAACAAAGAGATTTTTCTCGATAGTTCTTCACACCCCAAAAATAAAGTAAGTTCATCATGCTGATTAGGAGTAATTTCATCATCACAATACAAATTTGCAGCACTCATTGGGTTCAAATTATCATTGGAGGAGCATTGAAAATTAAAATGACCCACTTCATGGCAAACTTCACAAATAAAAGGATAGAGGGAACAAACTTCTTTACCAAGATCATCTAGAGCCCTAAACCACTTTCTAGTTTTTTCATTAGCATGATGGATACAATATTCATCTTTGATTTGATTAATTACACAAGGTCTATGTATTCCACAAAAATTAACATGCTTATAGGAAATAACATTCTTAGGAGTTTGAGCATGCTCATTACAATAATTAACAACAATTTCATTCTTCATGCAAGCCTCTTTAAAAGGTTCATGATACTTATCAAAATTCTTTTTAGGCAATTCAAAATGAGAAGCAAAGGCTTTATAAAGATTTGCAGCAACTTGAGAGTCAAGACCATAAGTAGCACTAATATTTCGAAATTTATCGGTATCCATAAAAGTTTCAATGCATTCATAATCATAATTTATACCGACTCTTTACCTTTGTCGTTCTCCCAATCTTCAGCGTTCTCCTTAATCCAATCAAGAAGGTCCCTTTTAAACTCTTCTTTGTTGCGCGTGAATGATCCAGAACAAGTAGCATCCAGCAAGGTCTTATCTTGAAAAGAAAGTCTTGCATAGAAATTATCAATGATGATATTACCTGGAAGCTCATGATTGGGGCATTTGAGCATTAAAGACTTCAATCTCTCCCATGCTTGGGCAATACTCTCTCCATCATGAGGCCAGAAATTATATATTCGGTTTCGGTCTTTGTGAATTTCACTTGGAGGATAGAATTTAGAATAAAATAGAGGCACAATATCCTTCCAATCAAGAGAATGCTCATCTTTTAGCAAGTTTATGCCATTGCGCCGCTTTACCGGACAACGACATAGAGAATAATTTCTTCTTCACTTCATCCATAGAGATACCTGCACACTTGAATAACCCGCATAATTCATGCAAAAACGAGTAAATGATCTCCAGGATGCACAGTTCCATCCCCTTCATAGCGGTTATCCATAACACGTTCAATAATTTTCATAGTTATTTTATATGGGATACTTTTAGTAGGTGCATTTAAAATATCACAAGCATCATTAGAGTTATCGCATATGGGAGATAAAGTGTTATCGAGCAAATTTTCTCACCTGAAGATGGGAAGCTAAAAAGATCACAAAAACTAGCTTCCCCAAGCTTAGACTTCTCCATAGCATTAGCAAGTAATTGCATTCATACTAATAACATCGCTACTAGCATGCGAATAAGGTTCCATTGGTTTTTTAATGTTTGCACCAAACAATTCTAAATCAGGAAAAAGATTAAAAAGCTCACTAAATTTTTTGTTGTTTTCCATTATGCCTAACTAGTGAAAATAAAAACAAGAAACAAAAAGATGCAATTGCAGGATCTAAAGGAAATAGCTTCGACCACTCACACACCGGCAATAGTGCTAGGAAATAGCTTAGTAGTCGGAGGATGTGAATACCTTTTACCTTACCTCCCGGCAACGGCGCCGGAAAAGTGCTTGATGTCTACGGGAGCTTCTATTCTTGTAGACAGTGTTGGGCCTCCAAGAGCGAGAGGTTTGTAGAACAGCGAGCAAGTTTCCCTTAAGTGGATCACCCAAGGTTTATCGAACTCGGGGAGGAAGAGGTCAAAGATATCCCTCTCAAGCAACCCCGCAACCACAAAGCAAGAAGTCTCTTGTGTCCCCAACACACCTAATACACTTGTCGGATGTATAGGTGCACTAGTTCGGCGAAGAGATAGTGAAATACAAGTAATATGGATGGATATGAGTGGTAATAGTAATCTGAATGAAATATGGCAGCGAGTAAACATGTAACAAAACAGTAAACAAACGGAGATTCGATGCTTGGAAGCAAGGCCTAGGGATCCTGCTTTCACTAGTGGACACTCTCAACAATGATCACATAATAGGGCTACTCTACACTCTTTTGTTAGATGATGAACACATTGCGTAGGATTACACGAACCCTCAATGCCGGAGTTAACAAGCTCCACAATTCAATGTTCATATTTAAATAACCTTAGAGTGCAAGATAGATCAACACAATTACACCGAGTACTAACATAGCATGCACACTGTCAACATCGGCTATGAAAGGGGGAATAGATCGTATCAATACCATCATAGTAATAGTTAACTTCATAATCTACAAGAGATCACAATCATAGCGTATACCAAGTACTTCATGATGCACACACTGTCAACATTACATCATGGAGGAGGAATAGACTACTTTAATAATATCACTAGAGTAGCACATAGATGATATTCAACTAGATCACAAAGAGAGAGAGATGAACCACATAGCTACAGCGGAGCCCTCAGCCCTGTGGGTGAATTACTCCCTCCTCATCATGGAGGCAGCGATGGCGGTGAAGATGGCGGTGGAGACGGCGGTGGATATGGCTCCGGGGCAATTCCCCGTCCGGCGAGGTGCCGGAACGAGAGAGTTCCGTCCCCCGAATTGGACTTTCGCGATGGCGGCGGCTCTGGATGGTTTTTCGTATCGTGGTTCTTCGCATCAGGGTTTTCTCGACGGAGGCTTTAAATAGGCGGAAGGGCAGCGTCAGAGGGTCGAAGAGGCGGCGGCACCATAGGCTGGCGCGGCCAGGGCCCAGGCTTGCTGTTCTACAAACCTCTGCTCTTGGAGGCCCAACACTGTCTACAAGAATAGAAGCACCCGTAGACATCAGCACCCAACCTGATATTTCTGGGATCTGCCCCAAAACTTCCGAATTCATTGTCTAATGCTTTCCAGTGGCTTGCATCCGAAGGGTGTGTTAGCACTGGATGCTCAATCCGCTCTTCTTCATTCAACACTGCCTCCTTTCTTTGAGCGTGCTAGCGCATGAGCTTTGCTTCCTTGCGGTCCGCGTAGAACCGTTGAAGCCGGGGGGCGAGCGGGAAGTACCACACAACTTTCCGAGGAGCTTTCTTCTTCCCTTTCCTGTACCGTTCAACGTCACACACAGGACATTTGGTCTTGTCCACCTGCTCCTTGCGATACATGATACAATCGTTGATGCAGGCGTGATACTTTTCGTGGGGTAAGTCGAGAGGGCACGTGATTCTCTTGGCCTCGGCTAGACTACCAGGACACGTGTTCCCGGCAGGAAGGAGATCTTTCACGTATTCCAGAATGTCGTCGACGCTTGTGTCCGTCCATCCGTGTTTCGCCTTCATCTGCAGTACATCAAGCGCTACTCTCAAGCGGGACTCCCCCAACCCGCGACCTGAGTCGTACAACGGAGTATTCGAGTCTATCTCCAGTTGCTCAAGCTTTGATTTCCGCTTGGCACCTTTCGTCTTTCCGAGAAGCAGATCTTGAAGATGAGGGCCCCGCACGACTGAAGCTAGCGGCACCTCTTCGTCGTCTTCAAGGTTATTGTCGTCGTCAAGGTTATTGTCGTCGTCAAGGTTATCGTCCTGTGCGACAAACTCTTCATCGTCATCAATATCATGATGCCTTCCTTCTTGCCGGCCATTACCACCTGCTACCGTCGCCCCATTGACCTCCGCGCCATCATCACTCATCCATTGAGTGTGTCCATGCATGAAACCATTAGTGAGCAGGTGCCCCTGCAATTTGCCTGAATAGGGGTCAAACCATTTCACTCGTTTGCATCTTCGGCACAGACACAATACCTCCGTGCGGTTATTTTCATACATGTCGATGATCGCGTGTTTCAGATACCTCATCAGGAGGCTTTCACTCATCTCAATAACCATTATCGCCTGCACGGTAAGATTATATAATTGATTAGAACCATGCATCCGTCGGTAGTTTTCATGGAAAATTTCGGCATGACCTTCCTACACGGTAGGACATAGGAGCGCCAGAAATGTGCCGAAACAGAAACTTAACGAATCAACATTTTGGCGCAACGTTGGCAACTCATTTTCAACGCCAACACACACAAGCACAAACACAACATATATATATATATATATATATATATATGCCACACACGAGCTTTGCTTCAAATGTCCAATATACATCAATTTCATTCCTCAATTTGTTCATTAATCACCTATTTGTTTGATATATTAATCAACGAGATCGAGACGTCGCGCCGCGACCATGGCGTATGGAAGCCGATTTTCTAGATCTAGATCTAGATTGAGCGGTCAATGCGGGATAGTAGATCTAGATCTACATAGGAGGATGTGGGAGATGCATGTAGGAAGGGAAGATTTGCTCAAAAAAATATGATTTTGTTTGGTCAAATTGGCTAAATTGGGGGTAGGAATGGGAAAAATGAGCTGGGTTGGGAGAAGGCTCGGGTTTGTGTGGAGGAGTGGAGTAATGGTAGTGGGGGGAGTGGTTGTTGAGCAGAAATAACTGCCCAGGTTACTGCCGGTGCACCAGGACGTGGGTGCGCCGCCAGTATTAAGCCGATCCGGCTAAATGTGATGCGGGCCAGGCCTAGGAAGTATTGCCGGCGCACCCCTGGGCCGATGCGCCGGCAATAGCTAAATTCCACCGTCTCGCCCCTGGGCCGGTGCGCCGGCGATACTTCTTGGGCCTGGCCCATTTGGGGGGGGGGGAGCCACGACCTTCTCTTTTTGCCGGCGCAGCTTCTTGGCTGGTGCGCCGGCAGTGAGGCATCATCGCCGGCGCGGCGGCAAAGTGGTGCGCCGGCACCACTTTCCACCGGCGCATGTCCGACGTGGTGCGCCGGCACCACTTGCCACCACCTATATGCTTTTTCCTAGTAGTGCATGGTGTGCCAAATACTATTGTTACTGATCGTGATACTAAGTTTTTTAGCCATTTTTGGAGATGTTTATGGGCTAAGTTGGGGACTAAATTGTTGTTTAGTATTACATGTCATCCCCAAACTGGTGGACAAACTGAAGTAGTAAATAGAACATTGTCTACTATGCTGCGAGCTGTTTTGAATAAGAACTTAAAATTGTAGGAAGAATGTTTACCTCATATTGAATTTGCTTATAATCGTTCGCTGTATTCCACCACTAAGATGTGCCCTTTTGAGATTGTGTATGGTTTTGTTCCATGTGCACATATTGATTTGTTGCCTTTACCATCTTCGGTGCAAAATAATTTGGATGCTACACACCATGTTGAATTAATATTAAAATTTCATGAGACTACTAAAGACAACATAAAACACATGAATGCTAAGTATAAAATTGCTGGGATAGAGGAAGAAAACATGTTGTGTTTGATGTTGGTGATCTTGTTTGGTTTGTATTTGCGCAAAGATCATTTTTCCTGAATTGCGCAAGTCTAAGTTAATGCCACGCGTTGCTGGTCCTTTTAAGATGTTAGAGTAAATAAATGATAATGCATATAAACTTGAGCTTCCTGCAGAATTGGGGCCGGTTAGTCCTACATTTAACATTGCAGATTTGAAGCCTTACTTTGGTGAAGAAGATGAGCTTGCGTCGAAGACGACTTCAATTCAAGAAGGGGAGCATGATGAGGACATCCCATCTGTTGATACAACCGCTGCACCTACAACCACACAAATACAAGGACCAATCACTCGAGCTCGTGCCAAACAACTTAATTATCAGGTACTTTCGTTTCTTCAAACTATTACTCACATACATGAGAATATGATGCTGCCTAAATTAGATGTGTTTGTTACTCTCAGAAATGATGGACCTAGCATGGATGAGAAGGACAAGCATTGGAGCATGATCACACATGGAGGAGATGGCAGCAAACATGTGAGGTTTGAAGAGGACGCTGCAAGTGGAGATTTCAGAACTTTGAAGTCACCAAAATTGGAGATGAAGACATGGACGAAATATAGATTTTTCCACTTCATAATTTCGTCCATATGATTACATGGTGCTGCGTCACCTTTAATTTTGGGCCAGGCCCATGTCATTTTCGCAGGAATTAAGTCAAGCCACCTTTTAGAGTCCGTATTAAGGGGGAAAGGACTTCCAGGGTTTGGTTCGGTCACCATACGCATGGCTGGCCGAAACCCCACATTTTTCTCTTTTAAATACCCCCATAGCCGTCACGTTCAGACTCAGATTTTGATTAGACTAAAAGTTAGCCATAGCTGCAACTCTCGTGTACTTCTTTTGAGGCCAACACCCAGAACAAGACCGACTATTCGGAATCCCTCCTTATTCAATAAAGATTTCATCTTTCATCTGTAATATTCTGATTGCATTATCCGTTTTTACTTGTTCTCGATTTCAGGTAGGAATTAAGACCCTCGCTAGTCAGGCAGGTCGTGCATCCGCAAGATCAGTAACTCCCGGAGATTGTTCTAGCGATTGCATTGGCACACGAGTTTTGCACGTGTAGTCGGATCGTCAAGCATGAACTCCACCAACAAATCGAAAGAGATCGGACACCTTTGCCCTATCATATCCCTTTTACAAAATCCATCCGCTTTAAAGGGATCCGACGGACAAAAATATCTGATTTTGAACTTGACACCGAATAGAGTATGCGATATGGTACCAATATCCGATATTTTTAGGAATATTCAATGGTTTTTATCCAAATAAACGATTTTCATCCAAAATGCCGAAGCTAACATAACATATTTAGTAGTTAGTGAGGTGTTGTTTTCGTCCGTTAAATAATAGCTCACTTATATAGTTAGTTTATCCAATATGGAGTCCAAACTTGTTGGAATATTGAGCTATTGAAATATGCGTCGTTGTTATCCTAACTCTTGTGTTTGGGTTCTTGTGATTATGTTATACTTATTCATTGTACTATACTGCATTATTTATCTTATGAGTGTTTTATTAAACTTGTTCTATCAATTATTTTTGGTTGTACGGTTTGCCAATCTATTTATACGCGTACATATCTTATTAATTTTGTTTCAGCCTCAATTTTGCTTCGTTTCAGCTCTCAATATGCGGTCTCTTATATCCGCATTCGAATCCATAAATCGATCATTATTCAATCTGCTCCATACCTATCAGGAAAATATGGTACTATAGGATATGATTACATTTATAGGGATATAATAACTTTGCTGCTTAAGCTTAAGTGAACATTTTCCCTAATAAAGAAAAAGGTTAACTGAACATTGCATTTCTTCAGACAGCGATCAGGCTCTGGCAACCGTCTACAGGGCCAGAAACCCCCTTTTTGTGTTTTCGCGGCGCCGCCGCCCTCATTTCCCCGTATACTCCCGCCCTCTCCTCCATCTCCCCCTCCGGCCGCCGCAATGCCGGTCTACCGCATCCGCGGCGTCGACGTCGACTTCCCCTTCGACGCCTACGACTGCCAGATCACCTACATGGACCGCGTCCTCCAGTCCCTGCAGCAGGTACCTTCGCCCCCAAACCCTACTCTGCGCCGCCGATTCTTCCGTTTCTTGTTCTGGCTCGGGTTCCGACTGCATCGCCTCATCGATGTACAGGGCAATAACGCGCTCCTCGAGAGCCCGACGGGGACGGGGAAGACCCTATGCCTGCTCTGCTCTACGCTCGCGTGGCGGCGGACATTCGGGGAGTTTCTGCGGGGCGGCGGCGGCGGGGGCGGCGGAGGCAGCCAGCCGTCAGGAAGCCAGCAGTCGGGGGCCTCTGCGACCCCGTTGTCGCCATACCCCGTGATTATCTATGCCTCCCGCACGCATAGCCAGCTCCGGCAGGTCATCAAGGAGCTCAAGGCCACCAGCTACAGGTCAATACCATGAAGTCTGATCAGTTACATTTATCCCTTTTTTCTTATTGGGGAGCTAATTGTGTCTAGACGTATGCTGTTTAGTAATTTATCATGAATGTCTCAGTTGTGAGGTCTCGAGATGCCCCTTAAAGTCTCCTAGCCCCTTCAGTGCCGTTAGTTGATTTTTGGTGTGTAACATTTCGCAGGCCGAAAATGGCAGTGCTGGGCTCCCGTGAGCAGATGTGCATCCATGAAGAAGTGAGCAAACTCAGGGGAAAAGCACAGAACAATGGTTGCCAGTTCCTCTGTAAGAAGCGCAGGTGCCGTCATAACAACATTGTCACTGGTAAGTGCGACTGCATCCTCTTGCTATATATGTCTTCAAAATTGGCTCTACGCACAAAAAATAAACAGCAGAGATGAAACCTCACAACCCTGGTTCCGAGCTTTTTAATTTATACAAGGTGTGTTGCTGTAATTGCCAGTCTATAACTTGATCTTGATGCATGTAATTACCAATCTATAGCTTGTTGCATGTAGCTTCCCTTCAAGGAAGATGTTATGTTGGTCGGATATTCCTGTGCTATATCCCTTTCTCCCCCTTCTAACTCCCTTTTCCAGCAAAATGAATATTATTTGTTAACTAACCACATGTTTACACATGGACACCATTTCTTACAGAATACATGAGAAGCAACAGTGAGCTTGGAAATGAGCCTTTTGACATTGAAGACTTGGTTAATATTGGGAGAACTAAGGGCCCGTAAGTTTTTTATTTTGCTCTTCCTGATTCACACTAAACGCAGGCACTGAACCAGAAATGTGTTTTTCCAGACTGACATTTACTATTATTTTTCTCAATGTAGGTGCCCATATTACATCTCCCGGGAACTTTCCAAGTCTGTTGATATTTTATTTGCCCCGTATAACTATCTTATTGATCCAGGAAATCGGCGTTCCTTAGCTGGCATACCATGGGATAATGCAGTACTTATATTTGATGAAGCACACAACCTGGTAGGGAAATAAGCGCAGGATACCATTTTGACTTAGTAATTGAACTCTCTCTTGATGCACTTCAGCATGGAAGTTTGAAGAACTGACCTGCAACAACATATATTTCTTGTAGTATATATATGTTTTGTTTTGAATTTGCATTAACTTTTTATGCAGGAAAGTATATGTGCAGATGCTGCCTCTTTTGACTTGCTTCCCACTAGCCTTACTTCTTGCATTGCGGAAGCTCAAGAATGCATTCAACTGTGTTCATTCAAGAGGTCCATTGAAAATTCTGCTGATAAACAATTTGACCCAGAAAACTATGCTATCCTCAAAGGTTACCTAAAGTTCTCACATCGTTTACCTTTCAATTTCATGATTGTGAAAGTGAGTTTTTTCTCATGTTTATAGTGGAACTCCCTTTCCAGCTCTTTTAATGGCACTTGAGAAAAAAATCAGTGAGTTAGTAATTGAATCCAAGGAGCTGGGTTACACAAAACCTGGGGCTTACATATATGAATTCCTCTCAGAACTGAATATTACGTCTGAAACATCCAAAAAGTTAATTGAGACTATTGATAGTGCTTCTTTACTACTGGAGGAAGGTAATTGTCTTTTCTGTGTTTCCTTTTTTTTTCCTTCTGAATGCACTTAAATCTTCTTGATGGATTAGCTAACACTAAATCTTTCGATTTTCAATCTTTCTAGAGTCCTGTTGTGTTATGCATAGTAGCTGAGCTCCGATGTTTTATTCCTACATGTTCAGGAAATTCTGGTGAAACTAAAGCTGGCGCTAAGGCAAAGTCCACAGTGTCTAGATTGGAAACAATTAGAGACATGCTTGACATAATTTTTAGGGGCGGTGGTCAAAGCCATGCAAAGTATTATCGTGTAATTCTCTACCTTACATAAGTGCTATTTCTCTCATCTTTATTATTGGTTGATGATTCATACACATCAAATATATGTACGATAAGGATATGTGCATATCTTCTAGTATGACTTCCCTATTAGTCTTGTCATATAGCCTCTTTCCATGCTTTGCAGTTTAAGCTTGAGTACCTTTTTGGAAGTTGTGTATTCTTACAACCAGTTTTTTTTCTCCAGTTTCATGTAAATGAATCTCGACAAACATCTGGTGACTCGTTGCAAGTTTTCGGTTAGTACAAAACGTACCTATAATTCTATACCATGTGCGTTCATTATTTTTATCTGGTTTCATTTGGCATGGCTCCATGAGACAGTGACTAATAATCGTATCTTGTATTCAATACATTCATCTGATTTGTTGTTTACTGTCACTTATCTGTTCCTTCTTTATGTCATGTGTGCAACATAAGCTTAATTATAATACCTTTATCTAATCAATTAATGGTGGTGGAAGCCGCATAATCTGCCATGAAGTTCTAGTAAAGCACTCAACATGTCCTTCTCTGTCACTTGCTTAGTTCCAAGCTGTGTGCATAATTTCATTGACTGCAGAAACAGTTCCGTAATTCTCTGTAATCATATAAATATAGAAAAGTACAATTAAGTCCTAAATATCTTGTCTTCAATAATTAACTGGTTGTATTTCAGCTATCTACATGTTCATGTATATGCAGGTAAGGCTTCAAGGACTCTTAGTTGGTGGTGTTTTAACCCAGGGCTTGCTATGGAGGAATTTCTCAAGTTGGGTGTACGCTCCATTATATTAACATCTGGAACTTTATCTCCCTTAGAGTCACTTGCCATGGAATTAAACCTGTAAGTAAAACTCCAGTTTACTTCTGTATTTACTTATCATCGACTCAAAGATTGCTTTTATGTTTACTTTATTTGATGCCGAAGCAATGTGTTTCCATGAACTCAGTGAGTTTCCAGTCAGGCTAGAGAATCCCCATGTCATTTCGCCAGATCAAATCTGGGTTGGAGTTGTGCCTGTGGGGCCTTCAGGGCAACCACTTAATTCTTCTTATCGGACACGTGAGACTGAAAAGTACAAGCAAGAATTGGGTACTGTTATAGGTATACGTTCTAACAGTATGCAGCTGTTTGTATTTTGAATTATCTGCTGTACGCATTTGATGTATGTGCTTCTTTTGCAGTTAATTTTGCCCGTATAGTGCCAGATGGACTCCTTGTTTTCTTTCCTTCATATTCTATGATGGATAAGTGTATTGA
The DNA here is from genome assembly GCF_022539505.1 of Lolium rigidum. Classification (NCBI taxonomy): domain Eukaryota; kingdom Viridiplantae; phylum Streptophyta; class Magnoliopsida; order Poales; family Poaceae; genus Lolium; species Lolium rigidum. The sequence goes on from NC_061513.1 coordinate 175,113,330, forward strand.
CTACTGGAAAAACAGGGTCTGTATAATTGCCATGAGTTATTCCCAGTCATTTGTGGTATTCGTCTTTGAGCATTTTGCATCCGTTGCAGAACCATGAACATTCAGTGGACGAGAACACAATTTGGCAGAGAATGTGCAAGTACAAGCAGCCAGTTATAGAGCCTAGGCAGTCATCAAACTTTCCAAATGCAATTGAGGTTCTGGGATCATTTATTAGTTGCCACTTGAACTTCAAACTCTTGTTGGCTCATATTATAACTTATACCATTTGTTTTGCAGGACTATGCAGCCAAACTACGTGATTCTTCTACTTCTGGGGCAATTTTTTTTGCAGTTTGCCGTGGCAAAGTTTGTTCTCCATTCTAACAACAGCTTCTATTGCTTTCTATTTTAGTTTGCAGTGGAATCTTGATTTCAGTTTTCTTCTTCTGCCAAAAGCTTCATGTTTCTTTTTGTTAAATAATTTGGTCCTAAGTCTGACTCCTATTTCTTTTGCGGGTAGTGTGGCTGCTATTTGATCTGTAATCTGTTATAATTTTAGAATTATAATGCTTAGTCATTTTCTGTGTGTCAGAAGGCATAAATTGTCAAACGGTTCGTTTACTATAAAGAAAGAATGCTGTAGTGCTAATAGAAACTGTATTATTGTAGGGCCACAGTTTTATGAATGATGTCATCCTGTACTAAAATAGGACTGTGAATAGGCGATGCTTATTTGTGGCCCTAGCCATTCAACTGTAGTGCTACAGTTAAGCAATCAAACAGTTACTGGAAGTCTGGAACGGGGTGTATTGTTACATTAGGGTGCACATTTCAGAATGTAGCTGTTTTGCTAAGCCATAAACAGTGCACATCCATTATTTATGCATTTTGTACTTTCACAGGTTAGTGAGGGCCTTGATTTTGCTGACCGTGCTGGGAGAGCTGTAATAGTTACTGGAATGCCTTTCTCCACTCCGACTGATCCTAAGGTTCTCTTTCTCATACATATCTCTTTTTTGCGGGTATTACCATCCTTATCTCCTAGTGTAGTAAGAAGTTTTTTTTTTTTTTTTTTTTTTTTTTTTGCAAAAAGTAGTAAGAGGGGGTTAGAAGTAGAATTCTGGTTTATTGAAAAAAGCACGTTATGCTATTAGCCACATTATTACTATGCGTCCTTTTTTCATCTCACAACCTTGTTTTTGTGTTTCCCACTGGCAATTCTCTACCAGGAGAGTTACCTTATGTGATTTTAGTGTTGTCTGGGTGTGTGTGTGGCATACAATCGTTTACGGAGAACTTAAATTGTTGCTGTAGCTAGGCTGAAAATATTTTCTCCATTTTTTCAAGACAATTTTTGTCACGTTCCCCAACTTCTCAACCTGTATAAACTTTTTATACCTCAGAAATATTTGTTCATCAGCTACTTGTCTCCTAGCCTACGAATACACTGACATGTTGTGAATACAGTCATTTTTCTGTGCAGAGAGACATAAAACTCTCAAGTTCCAGAAATATACTATATCTCAAGTGTGTTTGTATTACTCATAAAGAGTAATTTCATTATCCTTTATTGCTTTAGTAAACCTTGCAATTTTTAACTTGTGGTTATTCCAGGTTCGGCTGAAGCGTGAGTATTTGGATAAGCGTGGTCATTTGGATAAGACGGCAACACCATCTAATAAGAACTCAAAGGTTAATAGTTCAGTACTAAATTTTAAACTATGCACCTGTTATAACCACATTAAGTTTCAATGCCTTCTCCACCTTTTTTGGTTTTGGTATGTAGTTTATGCTTCCAAGCCTTTTCTTTTTCTTTTCTTTTCTGTTTGGATCCGGGATGTGCTCACCAGTAACCAGCAAGGGCTGGCCATTCCTCACCGGTCTAACCATGTGTCTCCTAGTATCCCATTTGCACTTGTTCCATCTTGGGGGAGATGTCCTTCGGTTTCTCCACTCTGGATTTGAATCCTCCTTTCTCTCTAATGCCACCCAACACAAGTTCCCAGACAGCTATTATGGTCACATTTTTTTCAGTTTTCTCACTGGCAAAATCCATGTTCAACGACACATGATGCACTCCATCATTGCCAATGAAGCCACCTGAAACGACCCGCTCTCCGGTTTTAGGCACCACATCGAGAGAATATTCAAGGGTTCGCGCAAGTTCATCTTCAGTATTTCTGATGTCTGGTCGAGCGTGCTCCGCGTAATTTTGATATGGGACCTTCGGTGGGTACAAGTCAATCTTATCCATGATTAATAGTGTAAGTATGCCGAGTTGCTATGCACCCCCCCCCCCCCCCCCCTCGCCATACACACAAAGTTCCTGAGTCGGATTCTCTTTTCTCTAGTGTTGTAGTCAGCCCTTTTGGGCTTGAACCTTCCTATCTACCTTTTTCAACACATCGAGAGTTTGAGACACTAATCTTTTGTTTTTCTCGGGGGGAAAAATGGGAACCTGAAATAAAGGTATTTTTATGCATGCAATTGCCATCCCTCTGCTTCCATATCTTCTGTAATGAGCTTTGACCATTTTGTAGGTTTTGACAGGAGAGGAGTGGTATGTACAACAAGCAGCAAGGGCTGTCAATCAGGCCGTTGGACGTGTCATCAGACATCGCCATGACTACGGAGCAATTATTTATTGTGATGAAAGGTCGAAATCTAATCATAACGTTCTTGCATGGTGTATATGCATACATTTCTGCCAGACCTCCCAATGGGATAATGCTACAATAAATGTTTTTTTTGCATCATTCTGCATTTACTCTGTTTAAGCTGAGATTTAACTATGAGAAGACAATCCACCTAGAATAACAAGATACTCAATCAATGTTTTTTAAGAGCTATCATTTTGAATTAACTGAACTTCTTGCACATGACTTACAGGTTTGTGTGGTCAAATTACCAGTCCCAGATGTCCTATTGGCTCAAACCTTACATAAAGGTACACTTGTTGAGTCCATCCCGCTTCTTTCAGATATCTGTACTAATTTTTTCCTTGCAGTGCTACTCAAAGTATGGGGAAATAGTTCAAACATTAACAAGATTTTTCAGAGATAAAGTTTCTTTAGACCCTTTGGAGCCAAAAGAGATGGATTGTAATGGTAAGGATCCTGTTTTGAATCTTGAGATTAAAATCTTTGTTTGCTTTTGTTATTCTTTTAATGCGAGCTGACATCTGCTGAAGTATTTAAATTGATTGTTATGGCAAAATTTGTCTGGTTTGATCTTTGAAGCATGCTAAACATGGGGCTTAAATGGTGATTGGCACATTTTTGTATATTTCATATTGACTCACCCTGTTGCTGTAACAATTTTTTTGATATAATTGGACGAAAAATCTCATCCAGAGTACACCAGTAAGAGTTATATATTAGTTAATTACCTTGCCAAACTATATACTGCAGCCCATTTAAGTTAGTAGCTGTGCAATAAATTGCGGGCATACCTGGCCATGGGCAGCCCGGCCCGAAAAACTCGGGCCTGGGCCTGAAATTGTTGGCCCGACATCCGGGCTGGGCTTGGGTAGCCCGAAAACGTGATTTTGCAGTACGGCCCGGCCCGCGGCCCGACGGGCTTGGTGGGTATTTAGCTGGGCTGGGCTTGGGCCTGTTTTTTCAGCGTCGGGCTTTCCCCGGCCCGTCCCGACACATGCACAGGTATAATTGCGGGTCATAGATGTAAGACCTAGGTAGATATTTGAGTAAAATTTCAGAAGGTTTAATGGTCATTTCAACTCAGAAAATCCAACCCTCCGGTTACCAGTTCTCACCTCAGCTAACATGCCAGTCCCACCTGCAGTGCTGTGGCTGAGCAGTTTGCCATAGTTCATGTTTGTCGGAGTACCAAGGTGGTCAGGCCAGCAGTGCAGAGTGGCGCTGCAGGTGGACTAGTATGTTAGCTTGGGCTATAAACTAAACCAAATTGAGCTTCAACGTGTTGTGTTGGTGCTAGGCTACTAGCTCTCACCCAGGACTCCCTCTCTTTCTAAAGAGATGTGCTTCACACACTTCCCTGTCTTGATGTGCTTCACACACACATACGCATGAGGCTTGTACTAGTAGGAAGCTTTATTAGATACTTGCAGCCTCACACTGACTCCGTATAAGATGGCATCACACCACTGATTTGGTTTCACACCGACCTTCATGTGCCAGTGGCATCACACCGATCGTCAGCTTCACATATACCTGGGCATTTTTCGGGCCGGGCTGGGCCTAACAAAGCCCGACGCAAAAAACCCAGGCCCAGCCTGACTGCCGGGCCTAAAATTTCGGCCCGAGCCCGGCCCATCACAGCAAATATCCATCGGGCCTCGGGCTGGGTCTCTTCCCTATTTGACACAATTTTCAAGCCCAGGCCTGGCCCAACCATCGGGCCCAAATCTTCAGCCCAGGACCAGCCCACAAGCATGCTCGGGTTTGCCCAAGCCTGGGAATTTCGTGCCAGGCCGGGCTGGGCTTCACATGCCCAGGTATAGCTTCACACCAACTCTTCTACTTGACAATGGCATCACACCAACCTTTCTAATGACAATGGCATCACACCATAGTGGCCGGCCTCACACCGACACTCTCTATGACGATGGCATCACACCACCGCTTGTGCATAGCCTCCAACAGTATCACACCGTTGGGCATGCACTTTGAACACCCCTATCACAGGAGTGCTGGTTCATCGTCTTAACAAAAAGCCTTAGCAAGGAATGCCTAGTTTCTCTTCTCTGGAAACTCATAAGCATAACGTCTATAATTACGACAGTTGTAGCACTTCACCTCAGACTTATTCCAAGCACTCCCGCCGTCACGGCCACTACCCACAACCTTGTCCTCGCGACGAGTTCTCAGCCTCGAGTCATGCCTTCACTCTTCACGGGTCAGCAGCAAGTGCTCCTCATCAACATCACCACTTCCTCCTAGGCGCTCCTCGTGTGCCTGACTGCCTTCAATCGCCCAATTGTTCGATTGTTGAAGCAATCTGGAGAAACTTGTTGGGGACAGCACAAAGGAACTTCTTGACGGCTATGTCTCATCGAACTTCTCACCAAGTGCTCGGATCTGGCTGACGATGGTCGTCAACCGGGATGCGAAATCAATTGATTCTGACTCCTTCATGCGCAGTCCCTTGAACTCTGTCCTGAGAGTTTGTACCTTGGTGTCCTTCACACGCTCAGCAGCCATGTGCATAATCTTCAGGGCCTCCCAAGTCTCCTTGGCCATCTCCTTCCCGTACACCAGAAAGAGCATGTCCTCCGGTAGTAAATGGCAGCCAAAGCCAAAGCATGTCTCACACACACTGCTCTGTCTTGATGTGCTTCCCATACCGTACAAACACAGGGCTTGTACTTGTAGGAAGCTTTATTAGATATCTCAAGTGCTACGCTTACAATGGAAAGAGGATGGCTGGTCCTTTCATGGAGTCACAGTCCGACTCTGCTCTAGATAGCTATCGGTTGGCATTCATATGAATTAAGCATTACCAACTTTACAACTAGTGGTCAACTTCAAAATTTCTTTTACTACTGTTTCTTACCAACATGCAGCTATCTATAACCTGGACTAGAAACTTCATGCAAGTTGTACTAGCATAACTACTCCTGCTGACATGCATGCAGCTGGCTAATCTTGCATGCCATCATACAACATCCGCATAACTTAATTATGACAAGATTAGTACTAACATGTTGAATTCTCAAACTCGAGTAGTATGCGGACTACCAAAAATTTAGAAGAAAAAATAGTATTTTGTACACCTTTTAAGGTCTGACCGTTGTGCTGACATATTCTAGTCCTTATGTATGGTGCCAGTCATTCATTGCATTGTTGTATTGCTGCTGTAAAATCATTACCTTTTTTTCTATGATGCTGCAAGTCTCTTCATAACCTGCTTCTGTTTATGATTCATAGAATATGGTGGCATGGTCTAGCTGCACAACACTAATCCGTGCTTAAAATATCTGTTGAATGTTGATTATAGGCTGGTCCCCATTGTACAATGCAACACTGGAAATGGACATGACATTTTTTGCAGCTCTTGTTTATATGCTATGAAGTGCTGTGCTTAATTACTACATTGTATTTGCACTGATCTGTGACATTATGTTTGTGCTAATCTGGTATCCTACTGAGATTTTATTAATACCACTTAATTATTGCAAAAATGCTGTTACATGCAGATAGCATAGCCCCGCTTGGAGACAAATGTCTGCCGCAGGAGATTCTGTTTGACTCGGTACATCTATATCCTTTGCATTCATATTGATGATCAATATTCAGTTCATACCTCTGGTTTATAGATGTTATTCTGTCTCTTGCTAGCCTGCCGCATCAGTAAATGAGCACCGGGTAACTACTGCAACTACCAGAAGAAATAATTATATGAACTTTGCCCAGATCACCCCTGCCAATCGCGCTACCCTTTCTATGAAACATGGCTGTACATCTACTTCACAACCCATGTCCTCAAGAGGCCAGTTGTCTCAGGATTCTCAGGTTGTTGATTTGACTGATGATGCAACCACACATGGGCATTCGAAGGAACATACCTTAAAGTCTCTGAGGCTTAAAAAGGCTAAAATAGCAGACAATGTCTCTTCAGTATTGCCACGTAATGTTGAGTCGAGAGATTTGCCTGGATACCAAGGTGAACAATCTACACCTCTATCAAGGAGAAGTACTATCGAACAAGCATGCGAAAAGAATGAGGCTATTCAGGAAGGATCTGGTGGCCACGTTTCTATTACTGGACCAGCATTCTTGAAGCTGGTATGCTGCTTGTGCTTTCTCTCTGTAATTTGATTTTGTTTTGTGCTTTGGAGAGTAAGTGCTATCTTGTTAATATGTTCATTCTGCACTTCTGTACGAGATAATAATCTTTCAATTTGGGTATTCTTATTAGGCCCGAGAAAAGCTCAGTACTGCAGAGTACGGAGAGTTTGTTGAATTTATGAAGGCCTTAAAATTAAAAAATATGCACATCAAAGACTCACTCGAAGCAATAGCGAAACTGTTTTCTTCGCCAGGGCGACTCACGCTTCTTGAAGGGTAAAATCACATTTGTCATCACTGTGGATTTGTGAAACTTTAATATTCCATTGTACTCAATGAACAGATAGCAAACTATTACACCTTTGATATGGCTGAATTGTTGTTTCATCTGCTTACAGGTTCAGGGTCTTTGTATCCAAGAATCAACTCGCATTATATGAGCAGCTTGTTCGAAGATATAGTGCCGCTAATACATAATAATATCGTCTGCTGCATATTTTAAGGCATGTTCCGCTCTATTATTCTGATGTTTATTTAACGATAGTTGCAGAGTTGGACTAAAATTTATGCCTAACTATTTGCCAGCAGATTTTTTTTATCCTTTAGGTGCATGTCATTTGTCTTATAATGTAATACTACCTTCTTTGTCAATAGATCTTGTTTTGGAAAGCACAGTCAAAATTTTAAAGCTTTGACCACTAATGAGCAGAAAATCATTAAGTACTTTGATATTGTTGTTTTCCCCTAAATTATATACCAAATAATTAAACAAAGCAATGGTCACATGTGTGTTCCGAGACCGTGTCAGTTTCCAAATTGACAAGTAAAAAAGAACAGAGGTTGAATGTTACTTCTGATTTCTGCAAAAATTTGGATACTGTAGAATTCAACGTTAAGCCTAATAAATCAGTGGTGGAAGAACAATAAAAATAATCTTAGGTGTAAAGATCTACTGACCTTTCAATACAAATATCTTTGATCATCTTTCTTTCTAGCAATAATTGCCCCTTCCATATTTTTTGTTACACTCTTTAAGCTCTTGATGTTTATCACTATTATCTTGTGCCAACATGAACCAAGTTTTAATTCTCCCCTTCCATTTTTCTGAAAGAATAGAGGCGATCAAGTTCCTTCCATTAAAATCCATTTTTTAAATTGTTTTTAAGTAGTCTATCACACATTTTCTACTTATTTGTGCACAATCACATCGGATAATCAAGTGAGCACTGCTGGTTGATAGGGTACACAAGATCTGCTGCTTGCGTGGTTTTTGTTTATTGAATATAGACAACATATTTTCAGAGCCTGTACTTTATTTGGTTTGGATGTTACCCCCTCGGTTTCACTATAACTGTCACTAGCCTCAGGAGTCTGCGCTATTAGGCATCTGTCCATTGAGCAAATCAAGACTCAAGAGTATAGTTAATGCAGTATTTTGATTCTCTACAACAAAAACATCAAAGCCTTTTTCCCAAGCAAGTTGGGGTAGGCTAGATATGAAACCCAATAGAAATGAAAGGAAGCCAAAACAAGAACGACACATGCATTAATTATTTGGAAGATTAAGAGCATGGCTAATAGTATATAGCTGGCTGATGGCTATATGCAGATGCCATGTCATCTAGAACCATCACTTGTAGCCACTCAAATAATAGGCTCTAAGGTTGGCTATTAGACTTTTTTTTTACAACCTTCTCTCTATCTCTTTCTTCGCATTTACTAGCACGCATAGAGGTGGGCTCTTGCATGAGAGCCCACTCCCCTCATCTTTTCATGTCTCTCTCCTCCACATGCCATGTAAGCGGGCTATAAGCCCCTTATTATACTTGCTCTAAGTGCGTGTAGTATGTCATTTCAGAGAGATATGCATAATAACCATATTTCATGAATTTTGGACAAGATGGAGTACTTTGCTTGGTTTGCATGCCCCAACTTGTGACATCTAAGTTACTCCCTCTGGTCTGATTTAATCGACGCTAGCTATTCATAAGGATACACTGCTTTAGCTCTGGTTTCGCGTTGATTAATAACCACCGGAGGGAGTAAGCTTTTTTGTGCTATTCTTCTCTTACAGTTGGGATTACGCCCACTTGGTTAAGACAGTATTTTGTTTCCTATCTCAAGCAACAGAGAGTAGTTTTTTTTACCCTATCTTATTAAATCTATTCTCTTTAGAGATCCTTTTGTTCTTAATTCAGGAATAGCATGAGAATCAGGTATATGTTTGGAATATTTCTATTTGCTATACATTGATATGCTTTTGCCTTTCCTGCAAATGCCTCAAGAGTTTGTGACCAAAATAATCCCTTTCATTGATTACCTCATTAGTAGATAAGATTATTCGAGTTTCTGACCATGTTTTCAATCTGCAGATGAAATTGTGGAAAACTTAAACATGTGAAATGCAGCATGTGCTTCCTATTTTAGACTATGCTCGAGCAGCAAGCAGAAAGAACTCCACTGAATTCATGCAACTATCCGATGGGATTGTTGACAAAGTGTAAGCTTCTAAAGTATGTGTAGTTACTGAAGCAAAGCTTTTGCACTTTCTTGGAACAAAAATAGCTGTCAAAGCTCGTGTAAAGCAGCTCTAAAAGCCCAACCAAACAGAGCTTAAATGCCCCAATGGTTTGATTAACTGATCTATATATGCTTGGTATCAGAAAGCTGATCTGCATCTGAATCTACAGGTTTCTTCATGCCAGCTAGTTAGTGATTGCACATAGTGTATTGGATCGTCAACTGTAACAATGTAATTATGTTGTACTATGTTGGAGTAAAATGATATGACACATCAGTACTTCGGTTCCCATCTTAAGACGATATGCTGATATCTAATGAACCTGCTGAGCTTATTTTGTAATTTTCTACACAGAAACTAGTGATTGAGAAGTTAATGCCTTTCTTTGGACGAACTATATATTATTACTAATATAACACGCTTAAATCTTAAAGGATACCATACATTTACCACAATGGCGTTTTCATTTTTTTTTGTGGGTGATGGTGTTTTCATATGTAAGACTTGATTTTGACACACTACTAAAAGCAGCTAACCAAACGGCAAAACATAGGTGCCCAGCTGCAGTGACGCGTTTTGGACATGGATTGCATCCAATTTTTATATTTTACGTTCTTTACATTTTGTGCGAATGAGGTTACAATACATGGCTTGGTACAGTAAGCATGTGCCTAGCTACATAATCTTTGAATCTAGGTGTCTTAACCTTTCGCGCTCTTGTCAGCCCAGTGCGGTGTGGGCTCCAGCAGTGAGGTCAGCGAAGGCCTTGAGAATGTACTTGTGCACACTTCGATCGTTGAGCTGGAGGTAGTAAAACAGTAGCTCCTCTAAAAAGTCCCAGTCCAATGGCTGAAATTCCTGACCATGGTGCATCTGAATCATGTCCTCCATGGATCTCCGGAAGTCTGTGTAAGGATCCACGGAGAATAGCACTATGGCCGCATTGTTGCCGCCGTCATCTTCTGCCCCGGCGCCTTCTATGACTGAACTCGATGACGATGATGTTTCAGCAGTCAGCTGAACGAGGGACGTGGATGTCCCCAGTGATGACGAGAGGCACACGTCTTCGTCGCGGTCATGTATGTAAAGAGATCGGAAGTTGTCGAAGAGGAAGCGATCGACGTCGGAGAGCGTCGCGGCGTGGCCGTTGCCTCTGCTGTTGTCGGCGGCGGCGGCCTGATCGATGTCCACCGACTGGGTCCGCGGGAACCTGCAGGTGGAGAGGAGCCGCCTGCTGGCGATGTTTGCTGGAATGGCTGAGCTTGGGATGTGAATCGGAGGGATCTTCTTGAGCTTCCTGGAAATGCAGAGCTGCAGGGATTTGCGCAGCTTCGTTCTCCTCCTGTTGTCTTCCATCTCTGGTCTAGTTTCTTTCTAATATGAAAAGCGAGTCTGGTGTTCAAGGAAATGAAGAACATGGGACGTGGAAACAAGAGGAGTAAATTGTGTTGTTCTCCCTTTGCTTTATGGCTTTAACGGGAGTTACAGGGAGGAGATTTACGGAGCTTAAATGGGAAAGGAGTTGATCTGGAGCTGCTTAACGTCAGCAACTTTCTTTTGGTCGGGCCTTCAGTAATAACCTTGTAACTGCGTGGCGACGGATGTAATGCAAGTTGCATCCATGGTTTTGCTTTCAATTAATAAAGCTAAGAGCATCTCCAGCCGCGTCCCCTAAAACGTCCCCCAAAGGGATTTTGGGCGCGCCGGACAAAAAATACGTTCCAGCCGCGTCCCCCAAAGCCCTTTTTTGTCCGGCGCGGCCCGATACGATGGCCGGCGCCCCGAGCCCGTCCCCGTCCCACAGGGGACGCACCGGGGACGTCAGACACACCGAAAAGCGAGGCGTGCTCCCACATGTCGGCGACTATTTGCATAAACCGTTGGTTCGCGCATCTTTTCTCGTCGCTCCTTCGTTCCCGCGCCTCCCACCCCACCGCTGGATTTTCCGACCGGTTGGGCGTCTGATCTCTGCTAAGAGTCGGCACCGTTGTCGCGGCTGGGGCTCCCACCGGTCGTGCCGCCGCCGCCGTCAAATCCGCCCCACCTCTGCGCACAGAAGGTGCTCGACGAGTTGCCAAGTAGGCGCGATTGGCCGCTGTTTGTTGCGTCGTCTGCCTTGGCGCAATTTTAACCATTGATTTTGCTTTAGCCATGGACAGCGACGATGAGATGGTTGCCCTGCTGCTGGAGGACGAGTAAGCCTTCGACGACGACCTGCGGGAGCATTTGCTGATCATCGCGTCCCTCCAGGACATGCTTGACGCTGAGGCGGAGAAGAGGAAGAGGCCGCGCCGCGGAGGATCAAGGCCGGGAAGAAGGAAGTCGAAGCCCCGACAGAGGATGGAGGGGCATGCCATGCTGCACAACGACTACTTCGCTGATGACGCAACACATGCCGACAATTTTCGGCGCCGGTACAGGATGAGCAAGGGGCTGTTCATGAATATCCTCCACGGCGTTCGAGAGTTCGACCCCTACTTCAAGCTCAAGCTCGACGCTGTAGGCGTTCTCGGGTTCTCGTCGATTCAGAAGTGCACCGCCGCCATGAGGATGCTTGCATACGGAGCACCTGCCGATACACAGGACGACTACCTTCGCATGAGTGAGTCTACTGCCATTGAGTGCATGTACAAGTTTTGCCGAGCTGTGGTGGGAAAGTTTGGCAAATACTATTTGAGAGGGCCAACTGAGGAAGAGACTGCAAGGATCATGGCACAAAATGCTGACAGAGGATTTCCTGGAATGCTTGGAAGCATCGATTGCATGCACTGGGCATGGAAGAACTGCCCGTTTGCTTGGCAAGGTATATAAAAAGGCCGTCATGGATATTGCAGTGTGGTGCTTGAAGCTGTGGCAGATTATGACCTGTGGATTTGGCATTCTTTCTTTGGCATGGCGGGATCACACAATGACATCAACGTGTTGCGGCGGTCTCCGGTGTTCAGCGAGACTAGTGGAAGGGCATGCTCCACCATGCAACTATGAGATCAATGGCCACAAATATACCAAATGCTATTATCTAGCCGATGGTATATATCCAAAATGGGCCACTTTTTTCAAAACAATCTCGAATCCATCGAGTCCGAAGAATTCTCACTTTGCTACGCGACAGGAGGCTTGCAGGAAGGATGTCGAGCGGGCATTTGGTGTGCTTCAAGCACAATTTGCCATTGTCCGGTACCTTGCTCTAAGCTGGTCTCACGACCAAATGTGGGAGGTGATGCAGGCTTGTGTGATCATGCACAACATGATCATTGATGATGACCGCAAGAATCATGCTAGGTCACATGTTGGTCCCTATGAGTGTGAATGCCCTCTTGCGGAGGTTGATCATGAGTTGCCTGCAGATTTCGCTGATTTTCTCGCCATGCACGCAGAGATCCGTGACAGCAATGTGCATGAGCAACTTCAAGCTGATCTCGTTGAGCATTTGTGGAGGATCAAAGGAAATACCGTGGCACCTTGATGTAGCATCTACCCCTATTTATTATATTTGTTTACTTGTTTTATTGTTTGTTGTAATTTAATTTGAAAACAATCCTCGCAAACATTTTTATTCATATGCTATATTTGATAAATGGTTCTGTGTTATAAAAAGAAGTATTTTAAATGTTTGGGGGCGGCGTTTGGGGGACGCGGCTGGGGAGCGACGTCCCCCAAAGGCGACACGAACAAAAAACGTCCCCCAAACGCTCAATCCGGCGCGGTTTGGGGGACGCGGCTGGAGATGCTCTAATATCGGTCACATCGACTTACAAAGACTTGTTGGGTTACCAGCTTCACAATACAACCATAGAGAACAACAAAAGGCCGCAAAAGGTGGGAAAACAAGCAAGAAAAACTCTAAGAACCAATCCAAAAGATACTCGCTTGATCCCATTGTAGCCATGTCTTCTGTTGCTCGAGAGCAGCACCGACCTGTCCAACACCAACAATCCCCACTTGCACCAACATCATCAACCACATGGCCTACCAAGAACAAGCAAACCAAGCAAGACTCGGGCTCAAAAGGAGGTGTTGGATAATTAGGCACAATTTTCATGATTAATTCTAGAATATTAAGCACGACGACAGTAACTACTAACATGTGAAACTCGAACATACTAGATGCATCAATCAACATAAATAGTAGCAGGGCAAACGGTACAACATCCATCGCTAAACAGATCGAGATATGTCGCATGTACCGATCTGGTGGAGGTGGCGGTGGCGGTGTAGCAGATGACGTCGCAGCAGTAATGTTGTTGATGACAACGTTGTTGACGAAGGGTCGAAGTAGACGGCGTTGAAGACGACGGTAGGCAGCACCGCCCGACTTGGACGGAAGGCGCCCCGTGATGAAGAGCTTGAGTAGTCGCGTAGAGCGCTTCCCAAAAACCTAATTCGCCCTCTCACGTACAAGATCGCAAAGGCGAGTGGTTCCAGAGACCTGCTCTCCCGTTCGCCGGTGCACGCCGGCAGGCGGGATGGAGTAGGCTACGATGCGGCGCAAGCAGAGAGAGGTGGAAACCCTAACTTGTGTATTGCATCTATTTCCGCGGTAGCCGAGCAAGAGATTATATAGGCCCAGGAAATCCTGGGCAACGTGGGCCACACCTACGTCGCACGCACGTTTCGAGTCAGTTACAGATAGCCCACGGTCCGGGAGCGACCCGAACCAACTAACTGCGACACATCCGTCTAGGACTCTGTTCGTTTTCCCGAACTGCAAAAAGAAAGGAAAGTCTCGGCTCAATCCACTCACCACGATCGCAACGCGGCTCATGACGTGTCGAGTCGAGTCAAGACGAGCGAGCGAGGAGGAGGAGCGCGCGTGTACCACTCCTGTTCTCACTCACTTACTAGTGGTGGAACAACCCACCTTATAAGTTATAAGGTGGTCTAACTTCCTCCCAACTTTCCATGTGGGACTAAACTTCCCACCTCTTGCCACTCCCAAGTGAGCTGCCACGAATTTGGGCTCAAACTGACAAGGCTGCCACTAAGTGAGCTTTGAGATTTATAGAGAAATTTGAAATCTAGTATGGGCCAATAAATGTGGGCCCAATATTTCAACAATCCCCCACCAAATCTCAAATACCCATTTAGAGATTTACCAATACTCGTTGCTTGTTTATATACCAGTGTTTTAGCAGAGGCTGATAAGTTGAACTTCCGCCTAGAACCTTAAGCTACATCCATTCACACTTGAACAATGGACTAAGCCTTGAATTGCAAGTTTTGCGTGAACATGTTTCACTCAAAGCTAAACTAGTACATGGCTACCAGTAGCCTACCCCGCGGGTGAAGCATATGTGTCATACTTCGTGGTCTCTTCATGAGTTTACTAGAGATCACCCAAATCTCATAGACGTTTAACATTCAGACTCATATAGGTGTGTTAGTTCAAGAATGCTCTGTAGGACATCATCTTCGCTAAATTATCCAACATAGACACATTAAGGCTTGTTGCCAACCCGCCTTACAGTAATTGAGAGTTGTGCATCTTCACATAGAGTGGGTTACATAATACTCTCCTCAATTAAACCACTAGTTTGTTCTTCCCAGGTCCTAATTCACGGGATCTCCGATCACAAAGGTTGGGTTACCACTATGGTGTAATATCAACGGGTCTCAAACCCATCTCCATCGATGCACTTTCTATCACATTACGTGATAATCCCTTTGTAAAGGCATCTGCCAGGTTTTTGTCTGTTTTAATATATGTAACAGTTATTAATCCGGAGTTTCGCAATTTCCTGACAGACTTCAAACGTCTCTTTACGTGTCTTGATGACTTCGCGTTATCCTTAGAATTTTTCACCTTGATAATTACAGTTTGATTGTCACAATTCAAAAGGATTACCGGAACAGGTTTTTCAACCACATGCAAGTCCATCAAGAGCTCACGCAACCATTCTGATTCAACAGTGGTTGTGTCTAAAGCAGTAAGTTCTGCTTCCATAGTTGACCTCGTCAATATGGTTTGTTTGCAAGATCTCCATGACACTGCGCCACCTCCAAAGGTAAATACATACCCACTAGTGGCGTAGAGATCAGCTACATCAGAGATCCAATTCGAATCACTATATCCCTCAAGCACAACTGGGTTCCCTGAATAGTAAATCACATAACTCATTGTACCACATAGGTAGCGCATGACCCTATCAAGTGCATGCCAATGATCAGTACCCGGGTTTGACATGAACCTACTCAACTTGCTAACTACAAAAGAGATGTAAGGTCTAGTCGCGCTCGCTGAGTACATGAGTGAGCCAACGATCTGAGAATATCTCAATTGATCTATGGCAATCCTGCGATTCTTGTGTAATGTCACGCTGGGATCATAAGGTGTTCGAGAAGACTTGCTATCAATATAGCCGAACCGGCTCAAGATCTTCTCAACATAATGGGATTGCGTTAGAGTAATCCCACTCTCGTTCTTAATCAGCTTGATGTTCAGGATCACATCATCTTCTCCCAGATCTTTCATATGAAAGCTCTTTGACAAGAAAGGCTTGACCTCGTGTATTACTTTCATGTTTGAACCAAAGATCAGAATATCATCCACATACAGACATAGTATAACACCTTCGCTCCCACCATGGTGATTGACATAGGCATCCCCAATGGGCCTGCCAAAGATGGTACCCGGGGTTTACTGAAGGCCCATGACCCAAATTTTATAAAGCTCGGAAGCCCAATTAAGAGATAGTTTGAAAAGATAGAGTTGTATTAGGAATAATGACTTGTAACTATTACGGGACGAACTCAAAGAGTCTCCCGGTCTTTGTAACTTGTACATCACGAAACCCTCGGCTCTGCCTCCTATATAAGGGGGAGTCGAGGGAGAAAGAGAGGATCGATTTCATTGTCAACATAACCCTAGTTTTCTAGCAGTCGAGTACTTTTCCGACTGAACCCTCGAGATCTACTTGCCCTCTACTTCCTGCGAAAACCCTAGTCTACAATCCGTAGGCATTGACAAGTCGATACCTTGTCAATTGGCGCCGTCTGTGGGAATTAGAGGCGACAAGGAGCTGATCTCGATGGCACGCTCAACATCATCGACATCTTCGGTGGCAAGCAACGCGATGGACAGAGGTAAACAGATCGAAACTGGTCTAGTCGATTTTGTTCCTCACCCGCCCTCCCATGTGGATGCATATGCGTATCTGGAGGAGCCTATGGAGATGACGTTCGGGAGGTTCCACTTCCACGTCAGAAAAGAGGGATCACATCGTTTCGAGGTTCCGATTTCGTCGGGATCGTCGGTGGCCGACTCCGATCTTTCGGAATCGTCGTCATCGTTCGAGACGGGTGCCGAGGAGATCTCGCCGCCACACTTCGTCAAGAGTGCGACAAGCGGAAAACTCGTCAAGATCTTCGGCAGCATGTCCTTCGAGTCGTCTGCGGACTCCAATATAAGCAGTGACTCAGACAACGTCGACAACTTCGACTTCATCAACAAATATACTTATGTTATGCGCCAATCTATGCGACGGTGTCACCAACCCCGACGAAAGTCAAACTCTAAAATACCATCAAGTCTATGTAACTGGAGAAACAAGTCGCCCACAGGAGGAGACATCAGAGGCTTTCGATGATGGGGGAAATCCATACATCGATCCCGCTGATCTTATGCGAGGTTTAGGCACCAAGTATGTCGGACCTGCAACGCGACAGATGGTGCAACTTCCATAAGCGGCTTGGGACAGAGCTGCAAAAGCCATCGATGGCACGGAGCCGATGACTACGACTGCCACAGCTGAAGAGTTGCAAGCATACCAATATAGACTCGTCCGTGCTGGACGAGAACTCGAAAAACAGAAAGCCGAGCTTGATAGGAGGAGAGTCGCAGCTTCCGAGTCGAGCAGGCGAAGAGTTGAGCTGAGTTGACAACCAGGTAACTTCGGGAGGAGATAGTCACAGAGCAGCTCGCAATAGGGCAAGGTCTCGGTTGCAGCATATACCTGAAGCCGAAATGGAGAATCTGGTCCAAAACCTCGACATGTCCTTTATGTCGATAGACACAAGGGGAAATATTATTCCCAAGACACCAGAAGCTGGATATATGGCGACCCAGGCTTTCATCCTGGCGTCCACGCCACCTCCCGGAGATCCAAGATAAGCATTGTACAACATGGCCATGGCAGGAGTTGGAGCCATGGGAACAACGTTCGCGAGTACAAGCACACCTCCCGAAGGCACTCCAAGGCAAAATAGTCCACGACCTACAGTAGTAGTGCAAGACCCTCCGAGAACGAGCGGTGCAAGAGACGACGCAGGCAAGGGTCGACAGAGCGCGACAAGAAAGAAGAGAACATCGAAACTCACCAGAGGCCGATGAGGAGGATATGTGCGGGCTGCCCTTCTTCACCCGACGAGTTCGTAAAACTCGGGTCCCATCTGGGTTTAAGTTACCCGACAATTACAAGAGGTTTGACTGCCTGCAAGATCCTGAGGACTGGTTAGTCGACTACCTGGAGACGGTGAAATTGATGGGTGGAACTAAAGCAACGGCCATGCAAAGCATCCAGGTGCACTTGAGTGGAGCAGCACAGTCATGGATAAAAAAGCTGCCGCCTGGTTCCATCGACAGCTGGGAAACTTTCAAGGATATATTTGTGAAGAATATCTTATTCACGTGCAAGAAACTCGCATCATTGGAGCAACTAATGGCATGCAGACAAAAGTATGATGAACCAATGAGGACGTATATCCAGAGGTGGAACATCATCAAAAACTCGGCAGAAAACATATCTGACGAGAGAGCAATAGATGCGTTTGTTGCGGGAATCCGAAGGAAAGACTTCGTCGAGGATTTGGGAAGAACTAACCCGAAAACAATAGCAACACTCATGGAAATAGCAAATCGCTGGGCAGATGGAGAAGATGTTGTTCAGAACAAACGACATAGGTCGCCTGAGGATGAGCGCAATCGAAACATTCAAAATAGATGAAAATTCTCTCGCCAGTTCTCAGATTATGACGCTCCCGTCAAATATCGGCTGGTTTTCGAGGAAACAGCGGAGGTAATAGTTGGGATGATTATCAAAAGAGTGGTGAACAGCGCAACGACTACAGGGACGGTCCCCGTCCCAACAGGCAAAATAATGGACCAAGGTTCCAACGGCCGTATGTGTCACCTGAAGATCTCTTCAACGGACCATGCCAAATGCACTTTTTTCTCGACAATAACGGAAAGAGGCAATCGGGGCATCTGCAGAAAGACTGCCGAACCTTCCTAGCACTATATAGATATGCAGGGCATACCAGCACGCAGGCAGTAAATAGAAACCCCCAGAGACCAAGGAGTGAGATTCACCTTCCACCTCCACCCGCAATTACAGACGAAAATCGACATCAGTTGCAGTTGGCGGCACCTCCAAGCAATGGTCCTTATATCGATACCAATGGTGCGGTGTCGATGATTCAGAAAGGCAGACCCTCCAATAGACCTCAGAAAGTAATCTCGCAACAAGTCTTTATGGCAGAGAAGATGCCTCCACCAACAATCGAGTACTTGAATTGGTCGGGTCAGGACATCGGCGTCACCATAGCGGACCATCCGCAGCAATTTCCACGACCAGGGCAGTCTGCCTTGATCCTACCAGCGGTAATCGCAGGATTCGACGTTTCACGAGTGTTCATAGATGGAGGCAGCAGTTTAAACCTCGTATATGCAGATACATTGAGAAATATGAACATATCATTGGTAAATCTAATACCAACTGACACGCGTTTCCATGGCATCACACCGGACAAGCCGAGTTACCCATTGGGAAAGATCAATCTCGACGTTCAGTTTGGAACCCGAGAAAACTACAGAAGAGAGAAGTTAGAGTTTGAAGTCGTGGATTTCCCGTCTCAGTATCATGCTTTGTTAGGGCGACCAGCCTATGCCAGGTTTATGGCAGTGCCACACGACATATATCTGTTGTGGAGACTCCCTGGACCCAAGGGCCCAATCACAGTGAAAGGCAGTTTTGCGCTAGCTGATAAGTGTGACAAGGATTTTCATTGGCTATCCGAAACCTTCGGGATGCAAGCAGAGTATATGGCGTCAAGGCTAACAACTGATTACGATGTGTTGCCTGATAGAGGAAGACCACTGAAGGAGCCAACATTTTGATACCACCAAAAATTCAAAGGAAGTACAGATCCACCCGACAGATCCTAAGAAGACGACAACCATCGTAACAAACGTGGATCTCGCATAGGAAAGCGCGCTTGTCGAGTTCCTCCGTGAGCGCTGGGAAATCTTCGCATGGTGTCCATCTGACATGTCAGGAGTACCCAGGGAACTTTCCGAGCATCCCCTTAACTTGGATCCAATGGCCAGACCAATCAAGCATCCCTTGCGGCGTTTTTTGGAACCAAATCGCAAAGCTATACTGTCAGAAATTAATCGGCTCAGAGAAGCAGGATTTATCAAAGAGTTACACACAGAAGCCACATGGGTAGAAAACCCAGTACTGGTTCCGAAGAAAAACACAGAGGTCCTTCGCATGTGCGTCGACTTCACGTGTCTCAATAAACACTGTCCAAAGGATCACTTCCCCCTCCCGAGGATCGATCAAATTATCGACTCCACGGCAGGTTGTGAATGTCTTTCCTTCCTGGACGCATACTCTGGTTACAACCAAATCCGACTAAAAGAAGAGGATGAGGTCAAAACGGCTGTCATAACACCATATGGTGTGTTTTGTTACAGAACAATGCCTTTTGGGCTAAAAAACGCGGGAGCAACATATCTGCGGATGATGCAGAAGTGCCTTGCCACACAAATTGGAAAGAACGTTCAAGTGTATGTCGACGATGTCGTCATAACAATAAAGCAGGGATCAACCTTGATCGAGGACCTGAAGGAAACTTTCGACAACCTCGACAAATTCCGCCTCAAGCTGAACCCGATGAAGTGTTCTTTTGGCGTCCCTGCAGGAGAACTTCTCGGGTTTCTGGTGTCAGCAAGAGGAATCGAGGCTAATCCAGAGAAAAGTCAAGCCATCGTAACAATGTGGAAGCCAACCAAACTAAAGGAAAAACAACAGTTAACTGGGCGAGTCACGGCTTTAAGCAGATTCATCGCCAGGCTGGGAGAAAAGGCGTTGCCATTTTATGCCTTGATCAAGCAAGGAGAAAAGTTCGAGTGGAACGAAGAAGCAGACAGAGCCTTTGAGGACCCTAAGCGCACAATCTCGACACCTCCAATATTAGTGGCGCCTAAGGAAAAGGAACCTCTCCTGCTGTATATTGCAGCCACACCTCAGGTGGTTAGCATGGTACTCGTGGTCGAAAGAGAAGAAGAAGGAAAACTCCATGGAGTCCAGCGGCCGGTATACTTCATCAGCGAAGTTTTATCGCCTTCAAAACAGCGGTACCCGCAGTACCAGAAGTTAGCATATGGAGTTTTTACAACCGCAAGAAAATTGCGACACTTTTTTTCGGCGCATTCGATAATAGTGGTCAACGAGGCGCCTTTATCAAATATATTAAACAACCCAGAGGCTACGGGTCGTGTCTCCCTTCGGGGAATAGAGGTTACCCCTCGGGACATCACATATGAGAAAACAAAAGCAATAAAGTCGCAGATCTTACCAGACTTCATCGCAGAGTGGATGGAGCTACAAAATACGGGACCCCCAGATTTGTCGAGAACTTGGACCATGAACTTTGACGGGTCCAAGAGGCTAGAAGGAGGTGGAGCAGGTGTGATATTAGTATCACCTCAAGGAGACAAGTTGAAAAACGTGCTACGGATGACGTTTCCCAACACATCCAATAATGAGGCGGAGTATGAAGCACTCATACATGGAATGAAGAAGGCGAAGGCCTGCGGAGCAACCCGATTAAATTTTTTGGTGATTCACAACTGGTAGCTCAACAGGTGATGAATCAGTGCGACGCAGTCAATGACAGTATGATAGCATACAAAGAGGTATACAATGAACTCGAGAAACTCTTTGACGGGTGCGAAGTAAATCATATCAGCAGACTCAACAACGATGAAGCCGATGTTCTGGCAAACATTGGGTCGCAATGCTTAGCAATACCACCTGGCGTATTTTGGGAAGAAATAATTGAAAGGTCAACCAAGGCGAAGAAACAGCAAAAGAAAAAGGAGAAGGTTGAGAAAGACTCGGGGGGCTCCAGCAGGATCAGAAGCAAACACATCGGTAGATGAAGAGGTGTCACATGAGATAATGATGGTGCAAACCCCTTGGATGCAGGCTTACGTAGCATATATCCTAAGGAAGGAATTACCCAAAGATCTGGTACAAGCCAGGCGAGTTATTCGACGATCCAAAGCCTTCACTGTGGTAAAAGGAGAGCTCTATAAGCGAAGTATATCGGGAGTGTTGCAGAGATGTGTTACACCCGAAGAAGGAAGAGTTATTCTGAAAGATGTACACGAGGGGGTGTGCGGACACCACGCAAGCAGCCGAGCAATAGCAGCCAAAGTTTTCATAGTAGGATTTTACTAGCTAACAACAATAGAAGATGCAAAGGACATAATGCGCACTTGCGACGCGTGCCAAAGATTTGTGGCAAAACCTCATTCTCCGGCAGCAGAGCTGATGCCAATACCCTTGTCATGGCCTTTCGCTCAATGGGGCCTTGATATGGTAGGCAAACTACATAAGGCGTGGCCAGGAGGATACGAATATATGCGCGTGGCTGTCGACAAGTTTACCAAGTGGATTGAGGCAAAACCAATAAATTCGCCAGATGCAGCATCGGTGATAAGCTTCGTCAAAGGTATCGTTTTTCGATTCGGTGTCCCCCATAGTATTGTCACGGACAATGGCAGCAACTTCACCTCCAAGGAATTCAAGGCATATTGATTGTGTGAAGAAGATATCGTTTGCAGAGAAAAACAGTAAAAACAAGCATTGCAAGCAGATTTGTATTTCAGTATTAAAGAATGGACCGTGGGTCCACAGGCCTACTAGAGTGTGTCTCTCCCATAAGACGAACAAGCATGTTGGGTGAACAAATTACAGTGGGCAATTGACAAATAAAGAGGGCATAGACAATGCACATACATATCATGATGAGTATAGTGAGATTTAATTGGGCATTACGATCAAAGTACATAGACCGCCATCCAACCGCATCTATGCCTAAAAAGTCCACCTTCAGTTATCATCCGAACCCCTCCAAAAGCATTAAGTTGCAAAGCAACATACAATTGCATTAAGTATGGTGCGTAATGTAACTCAGCGACTACATCCTTGGACATAGCACCAATGTTTTATCCCTAGTGGCAACAGACAACACAACCTTAGAACTTTCTGTCATCTGTCCGGTGTCAATGCAGGCATGAACCCACTATCGAGCATAAGTACTCCTCTTGGAGTTAAAAGCATCTACTTGGCCAGCAGCATCTACTAGTAACGGAGAGCATGCAAGATCATAAACAACACATAAGCATAACTTTGATAATCAACATAACAAGTATTCTCTATTCATCGGATCCCAACAAACGCAACATATAGAATTACATATAGATGATCTTGATCATGATAGGCAGCTCACAAGATCCGACAATGATAGCACAATGGGGAGAAGACAACCATCTAGCTACTGCTATGGACCCATAGTCCAGGGGTAGACTACTCACTCATCACTCCGGAGGCGACCATGGCGGTGTAGAGTCCTCCGGGAGATGATTCCCCTCTCCGGCAGGGTGCCGGAGGCGATCTCCAGGATCCCCGAGATGGGATCGGCGGCGACGGCGTCTCCAGTAATGTTTTCCGTATCGTGGCTCTCAGCACTGGGGGTTTCGTCACGGAGGCTTTTATAGGCGGAAGGGCAAGTCGAGA